>NW_026125875.1:0-149154 GCF_943737965.1 Phodopus roborovskii
CCTGCCTGCTGCCTGCTGCTATGCTTTCCTCATGATGATCATGGATTCTAACCTTCTGCAGCCCCAAATTAAACACTTTCTTTTTAATAAGAGGAAGACAAATGTTGGTACTAAGGGGTGGGGCATTGCTGTGACAGGAAGCTAGCCATACTGCTTTTGGAAGGAATATGGAAAACCTGAAGTGGATTTAGGAAAGCTGTTGACTGCTATAAGCAGGGCTGAATGAGACATGCTAGTAAGAGCTTGGAGACAACAGTGCTAAGATCATTGAGGGTTATGGATGCTTAGCTCAAGAAACTTCAGAGGGCAACAAAATTAGTGACAGTGTTAGAAACCATTCTTGTGGTGCTTGGGGAAAAAATAGGATGCTTTCTGCCTGAGACAAATTGAAATAGTTGGACTAATTTTATAGGCAGAGGATATTTCAAAACAGCCTAATATTAACTCTGTTGCATGGTTATTAGTAATCACATTCATGCAGAGCTACCATAAAAATAATAAGCAGGGCAAAAAGAAACACAAAATGTATAGTTTGAGGAGGGGAAGAGCACCAAGAAATTTGATGTCTGTACTGAAAGAGATAAGGAGAGGCCTAGTGTGAAATGGAATAAAGGAGTGTTGTCTTTGGGTGAACCCCACCAGCTAACCCGAAAACTTGCATAAAGGAAATGCCTTTTGTATTTCTATAAAGCTGCAATGGGGGAAAATGTTAGCTACAAAATATAATTCAAGAAGGGGAACAGGCTCCAACCAAAATGGCTGAACTTGGCTTCATTGGCCAGGTCATTCTGGCTTTAGATCCCTGAATGATACTGGAGTAAAGGAGTTGTGGAATCTTCCTCCGCAGTTAAGAAAATCCTCAGAAACGAGGTGTTTGGCATGGGAATCCCTTCAAGAAAACCAGAGAAGCTATTTGTAAATTTATGAAAATGAAGTCTGATTGCATTGGAGACCTCAAGATCTTGGAAATGTCAAAATCATAGACTTACCAGAAGCTTGGGACCAAATCAAGAGAGAAAACACATTTGCCAATAGCGGAACTTGAGGGAAGAGCCATCTAAGCCCATTGGCAGCAGATTAAGAGCTATAGGATTTGGAGTTTGCCTCCTGAATTTCCATTTGCCTATTAGAAATAGATTAGAGATACAGGTTGAAGATTGCCCCGCTGGCTTCTGTCATGCCTTGCTCCAGTATTTTCTAACTATATTACGCCATTCCTCCCTTTTTAAATGGTAATGTATATTCTATGCTGTTTACATTAAAGTTTATAATTTACTTTTTAATTTTACAAGTTATAATTAAAAGTTGCCTTGGGTCTCAGAAGAAACTTAAAATGTGTTCACACCATGAAAGACTGTGGGGACTGTTAGAGTTGGACGAAAGTCATTTTGCATTATGATATGGCCACAAGCCTATGGCAGACAAGGTGTGGGGTGTGGTGGTTTGAATGAGAATGCCCCCCATATGTGCATATGTTTGAATACTGCCCCCATTTGGTACAGTTCTTTGGGAAGGATTAGAAGTGTGGCCTCATTGGAGGAGTTCTGATGCTGGCAGTGGGCCTGAGGTTTCAGAAGCCCAGGCCGTTCCAAATAGCTCCTCTGGTTCCTGTTTGCAGAAAAGGATATAAGCGCTCATGGGCCAACACCATGCCTGCCTGCCAGCTGCCATGTCCTCACCATGATGGCCATGGACTCTAACCCTCTGTAACCATGCACCCCAAATTAAACACTTTATTTTCTGTGGCCTTGGTCATGGCATTTGTCACAACAGAAAAGTAAGACAGAATCACTTTCATAGATTTTAATTGGCTTGATTCTGTAGTTAGAAAACATACTGAGCCAAATGAAATTCAGAATGTTCTACCCTCATGTGTGCAGGATATCAAAAAGAAAGAAAATTAAATATACAAAAGTGGAAATGAGGGGGCTGGAGAGATGGCTCAGTGGTTCAGGAAACTATCCGCTTTTCCAGAAGACATGGGTTCAATTCTCAGCACCCTGTAACTCAAGCTCTAAAGGATCTCTCTCTTTCTTTCTCTCTCTCTCTCTCTCTCTCTCTTTCTCTCTCTCTCTCTCTCGCTTGCTCGCTCTCTCTCTCTCTCACACACACACACACAAACACCACATGCATGCGAGCAAAACACCAATTCATATAAAATAAAATTTTAAAAGAAAATAGAAAAAAAGTATACAGAGTGCTCATTGGGTAAACTTATATTTGCTTTCTTTGAACCTGGTTTTAAGCAGTTGGCTACCTGGCTCTTAGAGGCTGGCTGATGTGATTAGCTTAAGGTTCACAGTGTACAAAGACATCTTTAGGTCAAGCTACATTCCTATTGACGGAGTTGCACTGAGAAATAACTCCTGCCCACTAATTCTCTCTTCAACCATGTCTAATTCAATATTAACATTACAGTGACATTTTAAACCAATAATTATGTTAATCATTGAAAACACTATTTTTTTAAGTCATTGATTCCAATTGTCTACAATGTGGTGCTTTCGGTGGTAGTCATGGGCAGGAAAGTGAGTTCAGAGTACCCCAGTAGGGTGTATTTTAACACTGACATTGTTTAGAATTGATGGCTCCTGCTAATAATAGTGAAATAATTGTTGTGTGATATCTAATATTCACTTAAAATGTTCAGTGTCATGTTATCCTCATCTGCTCCTGAAGCCTACTATTCCCCCTTTGCTTATACCATTTAGCTTATTTCATTTTTGTATCAGTCAATACAAAATTGTGTTGCTATAACCAAATACCTAACATGGTCATGAGTGAGGCACTTATTTTATTTCTGGATTGAAAGGCACAATCTAACATGGTGGAGAAGGATTGTACAATTCATGACAATAGACTCATGAGCCTAAGATTTTAACTATTGATGGACAAGGAAGCAAAGAACAGACAGGAAATGACAGCGGGCTATACAATCTCAAGACACTTACCCAATGATCTACTTTCTCCAGTGAGAGCCCAGCTCTGAAAGTTATATGTGGTGATATATTACTTATGACTTATCAAAGCTTGCCTGAGGATTCAGAAAGCAAAGCCAGCCACAAGCTATAGAGGTCAGGCAATGGTGATACATACCTTTAATCCCAGAAACCATACTAGCTAGCCAGGCAGTATCCACATGCCTTTGGGTGGATTTCTGTGAGTTCGAGACCTCCCAGGATACACTAGAGTGAATCAGTCTAAAAGATTTAACAGAGTTCATGCCTTTAATCCCTGCTCTAGAGAGGCATATGAAAGACAGGAATCCAGTGTCTCAGGCAGCATTGTGAGATTTAATCTCTAGCCACCCCGAGGATAGGCAGCAGTCTGAGGTTTGCTGGAGTCCTTGTGGAGACAGGATCGCCCCCTTTTGGACTGAGGTAGATGTAAGACCTAGTGGCTCAGCTGCTTTGCTTCTCTGACCTCAGCTTGAAGCTTGAACCACAATATCTGTCTCTGGGTTTTTATTTTTGGTGTTACAGTTACACACCTCGAAGAGTGCAGCAAGACAGGGAGGGTAGACATTCCACATCCGAACTATGGTGTTTCATTCTTGTCCCCTCTGACTCACATGTATATCTGGTGTCTTTTAATCATCAGCAGGCTGTTCAGGGCACGGGCCTGGCCTTCATCGTCTACACTGAGGCCATTAAAAACATGGAAGTGTCCCAGCTCTGGTCAGTTCTCTACATCTTCATGCTGCTGATGATGGGTTTTGGGAGCATGCTTGGAAACACAGCGGCCATCCTCACCCCTCTGACGGACAGCAAGGTCATCTCCAGCTACCTGCCCAAGGAGGCCATTTCAGATCAGGACACCAGGCAGTGGAGGCGGGGCATGGGAGAGTGGCGAAAGGCAAGACAATCAGTGGAAGGGTCTAATTAGGGGCCATGTGCTTCTAAGACAACTCCAGAAAGGCTGCAGGGGTGTAGCTGTGCTCCTGCTAGGGTAATACTCGGTTCCACTTGGGTAAGTTGTTCTAGGTGCTGTATGCACATGTAATGTGCACCACAGAGACCCATTTTTAATTTCAACATCTTGCCACCCAGCCAGGATCATGAGAACCCTCCTGTGCCTCTGATGGCTCTATGTCCAGGATAGATAATGTCACATCTGATCACATGTCCTAGCTATCATGGGGGAAGTGTCCTCTTCCCCGCTCCTCGAAGCCTGATAGCACTTGGTTTTTTTTTTTTTTTTTTTTTCTGAAATTGGGTCTCTGTGGTCCACAGTACAAATGCATGTAGCTCCCAATCCAGCACTTAATCCTCTCCTGAGGGAGCCTCCCAGTGGCTGATATTGTATGGTATGGCAGTGGGAAGGGCTACTATGAATTCAGAGGCACCATGGAAAGCCTTAGGAAGTCAGAAGAAAACCTGGAAAGAGTCAAATATTGACTCTGCCATGTTGTGCAGTTATCTGACAACACTAAGCCCTGGTACCCCCGTATATAAGGGATCTCTGACTACTACCTTGGAGGCTTAATCTGCTCTGGTACATGACCAGAGCCTGGCATGTGAGAGCATCTATGTAAATTGTAGTTTCTTCCCAAACCAATCCTTATCTAGGGCCCCACACCACATTTAAGTCCACTTCTCACAGTCTCAGGGGCTATCTTTAGCATTCCCAGACTTTCAGCCATTATGATAGAATATATCCACGATGAGAAGGCAGAGGGCGGTCTTGAGTTTAAGCCTAGCAGCTTTGTTCCTGCTCTAACTCTGCCTGCTCTCCCATGCCAAGGCCAGGCCCTTCCAAGCACATAGTGACCATCTCTAGGAGGCAGTAGAGTATACTCGGAACCATCACTGATGGACAGAGTGGGAGGGCAGAGGGAATCTCACCGTAGCCCTGTGGACTGAGAGGGCTGGCACCCCCTCCCCCACCTTCTCTGGGAACTAACCTCTGGTCCACACCTGGGACCTCTGAAGGCCAACACCGGGGAGATGATGTCTCATGACCAGTTCTTCATTGGTCATCCTCAGGTAGCCTCAGCCCTTTTCCCTTTACCTCAATAGCTCCCCCAGAGAGGATCAAATGGGTTGGGGTCACATTCAAACATCAAACCAGAACAGCATCTTCCCAAGGGCAGAAGGTATGCAAACTAGAGTCCCTCCCTCCAGAGCATGAATAAATCTGTCTCTCTCTGTGCTCCCAACAGATTTGAAAGTGACCTTCAGGCCATGACTTGCCGCTCCCTCAACTGGTACTGGAAGGCCATGTGGGCGTTTGTGAGTCCAATACTCATCATCAGCCTCTATGTCTTCTACCTGAGTGACTATATCCTCTCAGGGACACTGCAGTACCAAGCCTGGGATGGCACTCAGGTACCCGATGTTCCTGCAGGGCTGGGGAATAAGGCAGAGACCACACAGTCACTCAGAACACAGGGGACTATTGCTGTGCTGTGAGAAGGCTCCATGTGAGTATTTCACAGATGCTCAATTTAGCACAGCAGAAGTGGGCTATGAGTTTTTAACCATGATGCATGGAGAGAGCAAGAGATGCCCCAAAGCATCGCAGTGGGCCTTTCCCTAGAAGTACCAGTATCCTCTGGTGTGCCACACTGTACATATTTATACAGAACATTTCTACCACCACAGAAACCATTAGTCTGTGCTGAAGGTTACATAACATTTAGGGCTCTAGAATAAGGTACTAGAAAAATTGTTTCAATGGCATTCCTGGATAGGCTTCACACACATTCTCTCACATATGCTCGCAAAGGTCAGAATTATCTTTCTTCGTGGTTTCTCTGAATTGCAGGGTAGTAGACACCACAGTCTTCACTCTTTAGCCTCTTCCCCTTCATAGAAGGCTTGGGTGAACAGTTCTCTTGGACTTGATAGGAGGGACCTTCCCCTGATGCTCAATCTCTTCTCCCAGGGGCAGCTGGTGACCAAGGATTACCCCCCACATGCACCAGCTGTCATCGGTTTGCTGGTGGCTTCATCTACCATGTGCATCACCCTGCTGGCCCTGGGGATTTTCATCTGGAATTGCCTCAAGAGGGGAGGTTCATCCCCAGTGGTCTAAGAATGGACCTCCCAGGGACGGAAGTCAGCCACTATCTGTTTCACAGTTGCTGCCTGCTGGTGGCCGACACCTTGGCTGGAGTGCTGGTCTGGGACCTCCTGAATCTGTAAAGAGGATTAGGGAGCTTAGAAAAGAAGACTACCTTGGGGAGGGGACCACATCCCCTTAGAAGACTCCCTCCATTATTTGCCATCTGAAGACTACAACTTGTAGCCTTCTTGTCGTCAGGGGTTAAGGCCAGTACTGAAGATCATTGTCACCTAGACTCTAGGAAGTCCTAGAATTCAAGGTAAGCTGTCGTTAGAAACTTGACCATAACCCTGAGGAGTCAAACAAGCACTTCGGTTTATGTTTGTTTGTTTTTTGTTGTTATTTTTGGTTTTGTTTTTTTTTTTTTTTTCTCAAAAGAAAACAAGATACTAATTGCTTTTCATCCAGTGTCAGAGGTTTTTGAAGCACCTAGGGCAACACATTACAATTCTTCTCATTGAAGCCACAGTGAGTGTGTAATTTTTGTATTACTACACTGTACTACACTGTAAATACTACCGGGATTTAGTGTCCACGAAGGGAGAGTTATGTTGGGAATGCAAAGGTTCCTCACAGTGGGCTGTGGCAACGCTAAACTGTACAAGGAATCTGAACAGACATTCCCATCCCTGGGGTTTCAGGGTCAGATGATCCACAAGGGTACAAGGAACTGTAACTTTTCTACAAACATCACTCACAGCCACCTTCATTCACCTCTGTATAGTAATGCTTTCTAAAATGTACATAAGTCACACAGAGCAGTGTATAACTGAAAACACTCCATATTAATGGCTGTTATTCATCTATTATGTCAATTTGTCTGTTTTCTTTTCTTTTTTTATCATAATAAAGTGGATCAAGGTTATCCAGACTGAGAGTTCCCTCCTGTACTAACAAGCCGAGCTCATGGAATTGAAGGACTTCTTTGGATCCATCTGTGCAGACACCTCTGAAGACACTTAGACATCACTTGGAACATCGACCAGAGAGATCTTTTATTTCTCTCTTTTTCCCAATGACAAAAGTAGGCACTGGAAAGGTCTTTGATGTGGCAGGTGGTGGTAGTAAAGAGAAAATTCTCTGGCTAAACACTTGCTACATTTGCAGAGAAACAAAATAAGGTTCCCAGAATCCACGTTGGAAAGCCTACAGTGACTGAAAATCCAAGTTCCAGATCATAAAACATCCTTGTTGTATCCTTTTCTATCCTTGTTTTCACCAGCATGAACATGTACACAAAACACATACACATAAGTTAAAATAATATACATATCAAAAAGGTAGATAGTGATGATGTCTTTCCAACAGTTGAGACTTTAACAGAGGACAATAACTCACAGGACAAATTGTTCACTATCATAGCTGCCTTCTTATTTTCATTTTAAAATGATCACTGTCCTTAAATATATGAGAAGCAGCATTTATTTACCTAAGTGTTTACTCCTGGTTTTCTCATCAGATGGATTTTAGGCTCGAACAGTGGGTACACCCTGTGATAATACATCAGAGTCTATTCCTGAACACTTAAGTGTCTGTCCCCTACTCTCAACCTATGCATAGTGACTGCCTTTCTGCACTTTCATGCCTTCCTAGGGTCAGTCACTGACAGGGTCTCAAAAATCATGTACCCTCAAAGGTGAAAAGAGGAACATTGTCATGTTATCATTATTCTATTCTTTTTCAGTGCGCCCATCACCTCTGCCATTCTAGACACATCAGAGCATTGAAAATTTGCAGTGTCCATGCTACTGGATTCAAGGAGCCTTTGTCAGAAAATCTTGGGAGTGAGTCTGGTGCTCTTGGGTGAATACAATGTGCAATCAAATCTGAGAGCCTGGGCAGAGCCTATTGAAGGAGAGGGGAAAGTATGCAGTGTGTTTAGACATACTTACATCCAGAACAACTTGTAAAAATATAAATGCACTGTTGAACAGCTCTAGGTATGAGTGGGAGTCACCTCAACAGAACAGTTGTGCTTATGGAAATCAGACAGGTGAAGTAATGCTATCATGAAATACAGATGTGCCTCAGTTTACCGATCTAAAGGTAGTGGAACCTGGGAGAATGGAGCCTAAAAAGGGGGAATAAAGTCTCACACAACAGCCAACTTTATTAAGAACATCAGGCAATATCCACTTTGAGCGTTAAGAAAGATCATGTGAGTAAAGCTCTCATGAGTTCAAACTGAATATAATCACAATAACAGGCTGCACATGGAAAAAAACCCCATGAATTTCTATAGAGGTGTATAAATAAGTACTAATAGCCAGTTGGAATGAATAATCTGAAGAAAACTCACTCCTATATGATACACCTGGGAGGGGTGTAGAAGAATAATCCTCCAAGAACAATTCGGTGTTTTGGAGAAACTGAGGTCACGAGACTCTTATTTTCTTCGGAGTTTTCTCACAGGTACTCAGAATTGTTTTTCTTTCTTTAGAATGTTTCTTCCCCTTTCCATTTTTTTCTTTTTTAATTTTATGTGCGTTGTTGTTTTGTCATGGGTGTCAATTCCCCTGGAGCTGGAATTACAGACGGTTGTGAGCTGCCTTGTGGGTGCTGGGAATTGAACCCATGTCCTCTGGAAGAGCAGCCAGTACTCTTAACCACCGAGCCTTATCTCCAGCCCCAGCACTCAGAATTCTCACAGGACTACATTCTTGGATTGTGTTAGGATACTCTTCCATCCACATTGTGGTTACATCCCGCTAAACCCACTTTAGATCGAAGAGCCCCCTAAATTAAAAATGCATTTGTTACACCTACCTTCCTATCCATCACACTCAGAGCTGTCAAATGATCATCCCAGAGGCCATGTGATCACTGGGGTTCCCAACATCTCCACAGAATACCCTCTTCAGATTGCTTGCCCACAAAATGTTGGGTCTCAAATTATAGCTTCTACAGATTTCATTTCCCTTTCACACATTGTAGAGTCAGAAGACACTAAGCTGAACTGGTCAGCCAAGGAGCTCTCCACATACAGTCAAATGCCAGTTTCTCCATGGGGACGTACCTTTGCTTTGTTTTGTTACTGTAAAAAGAGAAAGAAAGATCACTGTAGAATGATAAAAGATCAATTATAATGTTTAAAAGCTTACTCATATAACAGCTGTAGAATTTACATTCTTATCAGCACACTGAAATTCCCTCAAATCAAATCTCAAATAATGTAGTGGTAATTAGACGTCAACATGAATCAGGAGGGTGGGATGCACCTGTAACCTACCAACTTGAGAGGCTGAAGCAGGGAGACTAAAGACCCGACCTAAACAATCAACCTAGCTAAACCCCATCTCAAAAGGGGGAGGCTGCAGCAATGGCTCAACAGCTAAAAGCTCTGGCTGTTCTTGTAGAGACCATGGGTCCAGTCTCCAGCACCCAGATGGTGGTTCATAGCCATCCACAACCCCAGTCCCAACTAGGTATTATGTATATACATTAAAAAAAACAAAAAAAGTGTGTATGTATGTATGTACATATGCATATGTATATGTAGAATATGAAATAAAATAAAAAATCTTTCTTTTTTAAAGGACAAGAATTGCAACACAACCAACAAAAAACAAACAAACAAACAAAAACTCTCAAGGTCTTGCCAACAGTGCTAAGGAGTTTGGACTCTCTCATACAGGGAAACTAGAAACTCTTATGATTCATTAACAGTGGACTCACCAGGATGAGCAAATGATTCAAAATTGTATAACCTTAGTTTGCAGGGTAAGACTATAGAACCCTGCGTAGAGCTATTCCTGCTTTCTCTCCTTCCTCAGGAGTTCTGGCGAATCGGCTTTATCATGTTCTGTATTGTGTTTCTGATAGGCACAGTGAAGTTCCTACCCACCGGCAGTCATCCATTAGCCAGAATTGCATCCTGAGAACTCTCAGGTGGGGCTAAGCCTGACTGAGTCACCTGCACTGGGAATCTGGACACCCCAGAGAACTGAGATTCATCCCCTTTGTTGAGATAATTTTTAAATACAGTTATGACCAAGGTCTGAGTGAAGTGTAAATTTTAAATCAGACACAATGCTCAAAACTCATGATTTATGATTCCTTGTCAGTTGTTCTCCTGAGGCTACCTATGTGACTGTAAGTGCAAGGTGGGAGGGAACCCAAAATAGTGTCCCTTTGCACTTATTGGTAGCTCAGGATGTGCCATCATGGAAGCGTTTATGCTATAGAAATTGAAAAGCACATAGATCAGAGACTTTCTGCAGTTTCCAGTTCACCATCAGCCTCCAGCAGACGCAATCGTATCTTCATGAGCTATTTTTCAGTAATCCTTAATAGTATGAGGAGCCCAGAAATCCTGGAGTTTGAGAGTCATGACACAGAAAAAAGAATGTGGCCAAAGGTCAGTGGGAGGCTGTGAACTGGCCACCACTGAGGTTAAAGCCGAGGGAGGCACCGACCCACCAGGGAAGACTCACACCAGGGCCTGACAGTGCAGAAAGCTGAACAACAGGAAACCCAAGGGACTGGAATCCAGAAGAGAGCACAGGAGTGGGCCCATTCTACCCTGAGTGTTGTCTCAGAAGATGGAATCACCCTTGGCGCATGTGGTCTCCCTGCCAGAAGATGAGGAGCTGCAGCCCAAGGGCAGCCCTGAATGCCCTGACCAGCACACAGGAAGACTTGGCCCAACCAAGTATGCCCAGCCTAAGGTTGTGGAGAAGGGGCAACCAAAGTGGGACAACCCCAGCAGTTCTTGCTTACCTGCATACCCTATGCCATGGGCCTGAGCAATGTGTGGCCCATCCACCACCTGTTCCAGATGTACTGCAGAGGTGAGTGCAGTTTGCATGGACAGCAGTGTCTGAGTAGCTGAGTGCTTCACATCTCAAACCTTCACCTTCCTGGAATCTGTATGAATTATAGGACTAGTGGATGTCACCCCCAAAGAGCTGGCCCACAACCCAGCGAAGAAGGAAGATTGGGTTTTGCTTTTGCTTTCACGGACAGTGCTTTTGTGCTGTCTTAAAAAAAAAAAAAAAAAAAAAAAGTTTGCCTTTCCTAACTTGAAGTCAAAAAAGCTTTCTGTTCCTCCTCTGAGTTCTTAACCACAGGGTTGTTGAAGCTGTGTTTTACTTCCTTTCCTTCCCCTTGTTTTTGTGTGTGTGTGTATAAAATATGGTACCTAATGAGGTTCAATATATTATGTTGTTGTATTGTTGTTTTCTTGACAAAAAGATTGCAAAGCTCTTTTGCTTGGATTACATCCTTGAAGTTTGAGTAAGTGATGGAAAGGTTGCTAGGCAGAGGTGCCCACACTCCCACGTTGGTTAGAGCAAGCAGGCTGTCACAAAGACAAGTTGCTGTGAGCCATACCAGACCTGCTGTAGTTGCTACTTGGTACTTTGAGTTAAAATTAGACTATCTTATGACCTTTGTGTGTTAGAGCACAATTCCAAACAGCTGTGGGGAACATGGCTATGGCTCCTGCTCCCAGGTGTCTCTAAGACTAATACTCACAGGCCTCAGCCTCCTTCAACATCAACCTGAAAGTAAAACCCCAGTGTTTAAAGAGCAGGATTCCCCTCTGCAAAGCAGGCTCTGAAATGACTATTTCCTGTTCCTAGAAGGTGTTGTGAGGAGAAATAGTAGGAAGGTGGTGGTGGTGCGGAGTGTGCTTGCATGTGATGGGGGCATCTAAACAGTACCAATGAGGGAAAAGGGAGTAAAGGCTCACAGCCTTAAGCCCACCCCCATTCCAAAGGGATAAAGCTATTGCTTTCACTTTACCTACACCTGTTACATTTCTTGGAGTCTCCCATATGTAATTCGAGAAGACCTCTACATAGTGTCATATACGAGATTCAAAATTGTGGAGGAGGACGTGGACATGTCCAGACTGTGGCAGCACTCTCTCCTCAAGTGAAGGAACCATCTCCAACCAGGGTAATCTTGGTGAGAAGCCCAGACAGCTTCCACCTCCACCAAGAATAAGGAAAGAAGGGCTTCTGTCTGTCTGTGCAAAGTGATTGATCTCATTTGGCTATCCATGTGATAATTAGGGTAGAGGGGTAAGTCACAACTCCAAAAGCAAGAGACTTAGACTGCAAGGAACCAAGAATCTTTTGGAGGAGGAAGAGTGGTAGGGGTGGCCCTCCCCTGCCCCCTCCTCCTGTAGATTGCTTCATTGCCCCATGCTGGGCTTTTGAGCTAGGATTGCTGAGTATAAGCACCTGGTGGTAGGCTTGGGTAGGGAAGATTTGCTCAGCTTTTTTCTTTCCTGAACTGTTCTAGCCCACAGGCAAAACCTGAGCTACTCCTGAAGTTTTCCATCTTCGAAGGAAGACATACAGAGCCTGCTTTTGAATTTGAAGTGGGGATTGCCTGAAATTCCAATGGAGCCTGTGAGTGATCTAGCAGGGCAAGCTTCTAAGTAGGAAATCTTTGTTGGGTATTAGCACCCATTTGCCCAGAACTCACATAGTTACAGCTGGGGTGCTGGAACAAATGACCCCTGTATTCACCTCCACCCCCACCCCCATCCGCTTCCGTAGGCTCCCCATGTCCCTGGTGTACTGGGCTGTTGGGTAGGTCTATGTCAAATAAAGTGCCAAGAGTACTTAAATGAGGGCTGTGGGTCAAGGTTGCTGGAAACCTTTTTTTTTTTTTGCTTTTCGAGATAGGGGTTCTCTGTAGCTTTGGATCCTGTCCCAGCACTTGTGAAGTATACCAGGCTTGCCTTGAACTCGAAGAGATCTGCCTGCATCTGTCTCCCTAGTGCTAGGATTAAAGGGATGTATCACCAAAGTCCAGCAGGGCTGCTGAAATCTTAAACATTCCTGAGCCCCAGGCTTGCATTCCCAGTGAAGTTACTATCAATCCTTGAAGCTAAAGGAGACTTCCAGTTTATCTGGTCCTGAGCCTCCAGCACTAAGATAACCGACCTGGGAAGCTCATGTGAATTTTCAGCAGCACAGGGTCAGGTGTTAAACAAGCTGTTACCATTGGCAGATATAGGCAAAGAAGGATCAGCTTGCCTGAGTAGGGAAGATGGAGACAGGGGCATTGCTGGGGTAGTGCTGTTCTTTGTAGCTAGCATCTGCAAAATTGGTTTGCCTCAGTTGGATGTAGAATATTTTTCCCCATTATCCTGCCTGCTTTTTTTGCTGGCCCATTAATATTATTATCATTACTCTGATTATTTTTGAGACAAACATTTCCTTTTTCCTTTGGAGATTGTCCTAAAACACTCTCTGTAATAAAACAGGCTTGGAATACAAACAGATCAAGATTTGTTTGCCTCCCTAGTGCTGATGGGATTGAAGGACAATATCACCATTGCCTAGTCTATACTACATTTTTCCCTTTTCCTTGGAATATAAACTCACATTTCTTCTCTCTTATTTTCTTTTTCTTTCTCCTCACTCTCAATAGGAATCTAAACATGGGTGGTAAATTCATTTTCATGTAAGACTGTGCTTTCTCAATATGAGAACCTCCTCACAATTCTTAATGTGAAAAATGGTTTAAGTTCTCACTAGGAAACAACAACAAAAAACAAAAAAACAAAACAAAAAAAAACAAAAAGGGTATTGAAAAGTATATCATGATTGGGTGCATCTTAGTATCTTGTTGAGTTAACTAACCGAAAGACCTGGAAATGAAAACCAAAGTAGGTAGAAAAGACGAAATGTGTTCCATCATTGCTGGAATTTGTCAAATAACTATGCTGGCCTTGTGAATATTAGCATTAAAATCCCTTGTCCACCCTTAAGATCCATGGCTCCTATACCTCCTTCCAACACGTGCCACAAGATATCTGTAGGTCTTTATCTTCTAGGGAGTGTGATGTCTGTTAGGAAGGCAAACATTCTTGAATGATAGATATCCAAGTAACATCATCTCAGTTGGTAAGATATTATCTCTGGGGAATGGGAAAGAACCATTTTAGTATATATTGTACTTGTTTTTTGGGGAACAGAGTTGATGTTGCTCATCAACATCATCATCATACATGTGGCTCCTGCTGCCTTCATTTTACAAATTAATGCCTCTGCTTTCCTGAGGATAAATCAAATGGATAGTCTAACTTAGATATGGTTAGCTTTGGAAGTGTGTTATTTTTGTTTTTTTAAGACATGTTCTGTCCCTTCATCTGTCCTCCACTACATGGAGCAGGTCTTTTTTCTGAGAACAGATATGAAAGCATTGAGCTACTTCAAATTAGTTTACCTCTACTAATGTTGTTGCTCTCACTATACAGCAGAGACAGGGCAAGCCATGCATAAAAGTCCAGCTCTGTCAAAGAGCAAAGGGGACCTTTCTTGCTGCAGGGCTTAACAAAGCTTGGCCCTAATTCTCTTGTACTTGTAATCATGGATACATTGTGAATTTTAAAATCATTGAAATCCTGATAGTCCCCTTGTCACTCTCTAGATTTACACTGAACTCTTGTCATTTGTTTGTTTTTGATTTATCATTTAGTGTGTGTGTGTGTGTGTGTGTGTGTGTGTGCATCTCATCTGCCTCCTTGCCAACATGCCTACTCAGTTTGAGCATGAAAATGTTCAGATTTATAGTTAGATTTAGTGCAAAAAGATAGCTTTCAATTTTTTAAGCTATGATTTTACTGTGTAGCTCTGACTGTCCCAGCACTCAGTCTGTAGACCATGCTGGCCATGAACTCATAGGTCCTCCTGCCAATAGAGTGGTTACATTCTAGACATGTGGGGACATTTCCTGCTCCATACTGCGTTTTCTTCTTTCTTCCTTTCTTCCTTGCTTTCTTTCTTCTACAACATCAACTTCTTCCTTTCCTCCTTCTTCTCCCACTGTGACTTCTTTTTGTTTTGTCTTTCTCATCACCTTCTTCTTTTACTTCCTCTTATCCTTAGTTTCTTTTGCTCTTTCATGATGAGGCTTCTCTATGCAGATTTACTGACCTGAGTCTGCGTTGAACTCAAACTCACACAGCTTCTTCAGTGCTGTTTCATGGCCACTGACCAGTAATTTTGCCTTTCAATTCTTTCTATCTAGACATTTAATTTTTTAATTACGTACCACTTTGTCTTTTTGTCTGTGCACTCATGTAAATCCAGATCCTCAGACCTCCCTAAACAATCAAAAATAACTAGAGATAAATAATTAACCTGGCCTTCATACAGGTAAAAATCAAAAATAAATGAAGAAGATCAAAGGGAGCTTGGCCTGGGGTTCAGATGAAACTTCCTGAATTGCTGGACAGCTGAACTAGTCTAGTAGTGTATGCTTACACAGAACAAACAAGTTGTGGTGCTTGTTTGAACTTGGGTTAGTATGTGAAGAAACACAGATTCTGATTCCAAAGTGAATCTTTCTTTGTCCACCTTTATTTATTTCATAAGTAAAATCAGAGAACCGGTTGGCATAGAGCTTATATTGCCGGTCCCCCAGGCACACAGGGTTTGGAAGCATTGTGCATACACACCCCATTCCATTGTCTTCTGCTGTATCATACAAGTGCATAGTCTTCTACCAATTTACACACACACTCACACACACACACACACACACACGCACACACACACACACACACACACACCACACACACACACACAAATATTAAAGAATAGGGCCCAGGATCATAGACTATAAATTCTTGGTAGCATGTAGTGCCCTCTTTAGGTAAAAGGGCATACCTGCAGACAGAATACTCATGCATAAAATCAATATAGGAGCATTTAACTTTTAAATCATTATTACTATTATCATCATTATCTTTACTATGATTATTTTTCAGACAACATTACCGCTTTCCTTTGGAAACTGTCCTAGAACACTCTCTGTAATAAAGCAGGCTTGCAATCCAAACAGATCAATTTTTGTTTGCCTCCCTACTGCTGATGGGATTGAAGGCCAATGTCACCAACAGACCATAGTGTGTTCTCCTTTTGTCCCTTTTCCTTTTTCTGTAAACTCCCATTTCTTCTCTCCTATTTTCTTTTTTCTTTCCCCTCACACACAATAGGAATCTAAACCTGGGTGGTGTTTTCCTTTACACGTAAGATGTGCTTTCTCAATATGAGTGCCTCCTCACAATTTTTCACGTGAAAATTGGTTTTTCGTTCTCACTAGGAAACACAAAGAACAAAAAGGACCTTGAAAAGTACAAAATATGATTGCGTCCATCTCGGTATCTCGTTGAGTTAACTAACGCAAAGTTGTGGAAATGAAAACCAAAGTAGGCAGGGTAGCCGGCAAGTGGCCCATCACTGCTAGAATTTCTCAAACAACTGTGCTGGCCTTGTGATTTTTAGCATTATACTCCCGTGTTCCCTCTTACTCTCCATGGCTCCTTTACCTCCTTCCAACACGTGCCAGAAGACATCTGTGAGAGTTGATCTTCCAGAAAGAATGTTCTCTGTCAGGAAGACAAACATTCTTGAATGATAGATATCCAAGTAACATCATCTCAGTGGGCAAGGTATTATCTCTGAGGAATGTGAATGAACCATTTAAGTATATATTGTACTTGTTTTTAGGGAACCAGAGTTGTTATTCATCAACATCCTCATCATACTTGTGGCTCCTGCTGCCTTCCTTTTACAAATTAATGCCTCTCTTCTCCTCTCATGAGGGTAAATCAATGGATAGTCTAACTAGGACATGGTTTTCTTTGGAAGTGTGGGATTATATTCCTCTTTGCTGAACCTGGACCATTCAGGGAGGACTGAGAGTTGCTGTATTCACTGGAAAGTCAACCAAGTATTGATGATGGCTTTTCATAAGCATACAGCTGGAGCCCACTTTGCATAAAATCAATACCCTATATATCCTCACCTGGGTCATCACAGTGCCATTGCTAGCTGAGTGCGGTTGGATATAAAGAAACGAATCACTTACAGTCAGAGAGTTCTGCTCCCTTGTCTTTTGTTTTTATTTTATTTCATTTTATTGTTTATTTTGATTGTTTGGCCAAATGGATTCTATGCATCTTTGCAGACTGTCCTGGAACTCACTCTTGAGACCAGAATGGCTTCAACCACACAGAAAACAGTTTGGCTCTGCCTCCCAAGGGCTGGGATTTATGATGTGTGACACAACCCCACAGTTTTTATTTTATTTTGGTTTTGGGGGAAGGGAGTATGGTGGGAATGCTTTATCACTTCTTTCTGTACATCCTTCAGGTTTGATTTCATACAAAGTGTTCTGACCACAGTTTCCCTTCTTCCCACAACTCCATCCCCTCAGCCAAATCCACATGGTGTTAGCATTAGGCTTCTTGTTCTCTCTCTTTCACACACTGCTGTGTTAAAGCATCAGCTGTAATTATTTTCTCCATGGATCTTGGAATTATCAGTTTTTAGATTATGCATGTGGTTTAGCCATGCACATGATTAAAATCAGTGAAATCTCAGTACCACCTGCCAGTGCAGAAGAACTTTTACAAGGATTTCAACTTATAAGCAGAGTATGTCAAGAAAGGGCAAGCTGTTTTCACTGGGGTTATAGCCTTTACAATTGCTGCTACATAACCAAAGCATTACACAGAATCAAGCCAACTTTCAAATAACCTAGCCAATCATTCTGTTGTACTCATAGTGATATTAATAGAGGAAAGTAGAGAAAGATAGAGTGAAAATTTAAGGACGAGGCTTCAATTCCAGCAGAAGTAAAATATATGAAACTTAAAATAAAGAAAAAAAATAAAAAAAAAAAAAACAAGAAAAGGCCTGGGAGATGGCTTAGTAGTGGAGAGACTATCTGTCCTTTTTGTTTTTTTTACTTTCAGCATTTCTCTTTATTGCCATTTCTTTTCTAGAACTCAGACTGATGTCCTGGTGAGCTGACAAATCTCCACTTTCAGATTTTTGAGAACAGAGGCTTGATTGATCATCTGTCACTAAAAGTTGGAATTTTGTTACTTTTTTTTTTGAATATATGAGACCTGAGAACAATAGCAGCAGAAAAATACTCAGGAATCAGTTGGTGTTCTGCTTTAGGGACTGTGTGTCCTTTTTTGTCTTGATGTTTGTTTGTTTTTGGTTTTGTTTTTTGTTTGTTTTTGTATTATTTGTCTCCATATTTACATTTCCTCCACTGTCTCTCCCTTCCTTCCTTCTTCCTTTCATTACTTTTTGAAACTGGTTTTTTGTCTTTGTACCTTTAGAGCTGTCTTGAATCTCATTTTGTAGGCCAGGCAGAAATGAAAGTTGGAAATCAACCAGACTCTCTGCCTCTGCCTCAGAAACACTATGCACCAATCTCCACTGGCATACTCAGGTATGCATGTGCCACACTTTCCAGTTAAACATTTGTTGACGAGGGAAAGCCTGCATTGCTGATAGGAATTCAGTTCTTTTCAGGTTTTTGAGGAAAATTAAATTTTATTTTGTTTACTTTATATTTTCACTTGTTTTTTTAAGACAGGTCGTGTCCCTTTATCTGTACTCTAGTACATGGAGCAGGTCTTCTTTCTGAGAACAGATATGAAAGCATTGAGCTACTTCAAATTAGTTTACCTCTACTAATGTTGTTGCTCTCACTATACAGCAGAGGCAGGGCAAGCTATGCATGAAAGTCCAGCTCTGTCAAAGAGCAAAGGGGACCTTTCTTGCTGCAGGGCTTAACAAAGCTTGGCCCTAATTCTCTTGTACTTGTAATCATGGATACATTGTGAATTTTAAAATCATTGAAATCCTGTTAGTCCCCTTGTCACTCTCTAGATTTTCACTGAACTATTGTCATTTATTTGTTTTTGATATATCATTTAGTGTGTGTGTGAGTGTTTGGGGGTGTGTGTGTGTGTGTGTGTGTGTGTGTGTGTGTGTGTGCATCTCATCTACCTCCCTGCCAACGGGCCTACTCAGTTTGAGCATGAAAATGTTCAGATTTAGAGTTAGATTTAGTGCAAAAAGATAGATTTCAATTTTTCAAGCTATGATTTTACTGTGTAGCTCTGACTGTCCCAGCACTCAGTCTGTAGACCATGCTGGCCATGAACTCATAGGTCCTCTTGCCACCAGAGTGGTTACATTCCAGGCATGTGGGGACATTTCCTGCTCCATACTGGGTTTTCTTCTTTCTTCGTTTCTTCCTTGCTTTCTTTCTTCTACCACATCAACTTCTTCCTTTCCTCCTTCTTCTCCCACTTTGACTTCTTTTTGTTCTTTATCTTTCTCATCATCTTCTTCTATTACTTCTTCTTCTCCTTAATTTCTTTTGCTCTTTCATGATGAGGCTTCTCTATGCAGGTTTACTGACCTGAGGCTCCATTGAACTCAAACTCACACAGCTTCTTCAGTGCTGTTTCATGTGCACTGCCCAGTAATTTTGCCTTTCAAGTCTTTCTATCTAGCCATTTAATTTTTAATTACTTAACCCCTTTGTGTTTTTGTCTGCTCACTCCTGGAAATCCAGATCCTCCAACCTCCCTACACAATCAAAAATAACTAGAGATATATAATTAACCTGGCCTTCATAAAGGTAAAAATCAAAAATAAATGAAGAAGATCAAAGGGAGCTTGGCCTGGGGTTCAGATGAAACTTCCTGAATTGCTGGACAGCTGAACTAGTCTAGTAGTGTATGCTTACACAGAACAAACAAGTTGTGGTGCTTGTTTGAACTTGGTTTAGTATGTGAAGAAATTCGGATTCTGATTCCAAAGTCAGTCTTTCTTTTTCTACCTTTCTTTATTTCATAAGTCAAATCAGAGACAATATATCAATGCACATAATAAAATAAATGTGTTTTTTAAAATGTTAGAAGGTGTAAATGCTCACTCAAACCAGGGAAATAATGCCCACCCTGCCTTGAGAATTCTTTTCCTCACTTGAAGCAACCCTTGGAATCTCTGCTGGGCAGAATGAATTCATCCACAGAGCCCTCTTGAGGCTCTTCCAATGTAATTCTACAACAGAGTTTGTCAAACTTCATAATGCTTCCTTCTTCCTGGCATGCCGATCCCAAACCATAACATAATTTGTTACTACTTCACAATCGTAAATATTCAAGTTGTGAATGCTACACAAATGTCAGTGTTTTTTAATGGTCATAGGCAACCCCATTGAGAGTGTCATTTGAACACCCAAAATGGTCCATACAAAGATGTTGAGAACTGCTATTCTAGAGTGTCCTGCAGGATCCTCTCTGTGTGTATGGAGATAATGATAAACCTTGCAAAATCTAATGAGTCTGTTGCATAGAAATATAAAAATTTCATCCATTAAATCTCAGAATAAGGATAAAATTGTATTTTAGGTTCCCACCGAGGAAAAGACACTAGCAGCATCTCCAATAGACATGGGGGCAGGTGGAGATACCTGCAGGATGAGATATTCAAATGGATGATGAAGAGCTGGTACAGGTCTTGAGGGGAGCCTGTATGAGGCTGTGGAATGTCCTTTGAATTGAAGGCAGAAAGGTGAATGCTGACAATTCCTGGCATCCTGCTAGTGGTGAGGCATTGGGGAGCAAAGCTTTTGCTTCAACAACAAAGGGCCACATCACCTGTTCTTTTTCTTTCTGGTGAAGTGATTGCCTGTGTCCCTGGGAAACCTTCCTTGCTGCCTCTGATATTTGTTTTACTTGTTTCCAAGAGATGGACTATTGAAGTCCAGTCTGACCCTAAAGTTTATATAATGAAAGATAATTTTGGACGACCAGACTTGGGTTCACCTTCTAGAGCTGAGATTGTTCAGGACACTTGCTAGTTTCTCCTCTTAATGCTGATCTTGCTTTATGTACTGGACTTGGTGAGAGTCGTACCTGAGAACTTGTTTGTGTGACACAGCCTTTCCTCCAGTTTGGGTTCTTTTTAAACCAAAGCAAAGAACTGGGGGCCTCCACTTACCCAAATGGGACTGAGCTAGGCTACCCTTTCACAGAAAAATGTGGTCTCACTGGAGACCTGCACCAGTGCTGTTTCTATGGTGAGAAACAGCAGTGTTATTCGGCCTTCCACCAAGGCAAGGTGAGCGAGCAGTTATTGCCCAGCTCCATAAGCATCTTTTCCTCTCAACCTCTTGAGTTAAAAGAAGCAACAAGGACAGTGTTTTCCCTTCTGCCCATCCCTTCCAGAGAAAGAGGGAAGATCAAAAAAATTCAGTGAGTTTTATTGGTGGCATAGACAGCTACCCCTAGGTCCTCCACGGTTGTTGAAGTCAGAGGTTTTAAGGATGTCTGCCTTCTACTGATGGCATGAGACATGTGGATTAGGAAGCTTGGAAGACTTACCTACCATTGGCCCAAGCAACGTGGAGAAAGTCAGCTGCCAGCTTGTCCATGGTCCTTAGAACCCTTGGCAGCAGTTGAGATGAAAGGCAGTATTGCTCAGTAGCTAGTGTTGCAACTTTTGTGGGTGGAGCTTCATCAGTGTCTTGGAGGAAATGTGTGTTGCCAGCAGCTGGCCTGTCTTTCTGTTATGAGAGCTTTTTAATTAAACATTTTAAATGCCTTATTCTCTAGATCTCTAAGCATTTGAGGGCTGTCTTACTGTTCAGCATACCTTAGTATACAAAATTTGTGTTTAGTTACTTGCCTTAAACACATAGGTGACTGAGTGATGGTTTATCCCTGTAATTAATTAATGTGTCTGGAAAAGTGGATAAAAGGTGAGAGTCTGTGGAGGGATGCTTTACTCAGAGCCCTGCAGCCTGACTGTAACTGGTTTTAACTTAGTCGGTTAGACTTACACCTGTAAAGGACAAAGAGGTACAGAAAACTCCCTTTGATAATAGAGGATTAACCTTTATAAACAGCTTACAGGAAGGACTGTATGGCATAAATATTTTGTTAGTTTAAATACCTCTGTCCACTGGCCCACTTGCTCAAGTATGACATGAGGTTGTCCTGTGTCCTGAAATGTGTAGAAAAAACTATCAGCATGAAGGAGCATAACAGGTTTCCTCGCTAGAGCTCCAGAGTGGTAAATACATATTTAAAAATATTACAGTTACTTAAAGGCAGAATGTTATAGACAATTACCACAGAAGTATGTCATTGTAGGCTGCAAATTAGTATTGGGGTCTTTTTGGACATCTGAAAATTTACAATATGCTGTAATTCACATTAGCTGTCAATTTAATGGCTGAGTTTTCATCCATTGTGCTTTGGTTACATCTGTGTGAGATTATGTTGATCAACATAGGGTGAACCAGGTTGAACTGTGCTGCATAAAGAAGGTACTGTGAGCAAGTGAGAGAACCAGAGATGAGCTGACAACTGCATTCCTCCACAGTTTCTTCCCACTGTCCTGCTTGAGTCACTGCTGTAATTCTCATTAGGGACAGTGACCTGGAGTGTAAGCTAAGTAAGCCCCTTTCTGGCCTGCTTTGTGTTTGGTCAGTGTTTTAGCACAGCAACAGAAGCAGCCAGAATGGTAAGATATGATTTTCTTCTTTTTAACTGTGGTGAAGTAAATATATGTTTTGTTTATTTTCATCTTATTTGTTCTTTTTCCAAGATAGGCTCTTAGCAATGCAGTCCTTTCTGGCCTTGAACTTGTGACCCCTGTCTCAAGTTTATGAATGCTGAGCAAGGCGTGTACCATCCCACTGGTTTGTAATTTTCACTAATTAAATATGAGATGGTTACATTTAAGTTTCTTTATCTATATTTATTTGTTTTGAGGCAGGGTCTTGCTTTGTAGCCAAGGCTAGCTTGGAGGTAATAGCAGTCATCGGTACATACTTCCAAGTGCTACAATTATAAACTTGCACTACACATAGCTACCTAAATGTATGTTGCTTTTTTGTAAAAGTAAAAAATGATATATGTTTAGGCTTAAATTTTGTGATGTTCAAAACAATTTTGTTGTTTCTTTAAAGAGTTAATTTTTAAAATTTTTCCGTATAGTTAGGTTTTTCATTCAAAACTTCCTAAAAATTTGAGAAGCCCATGCATGACATTAGACACTGTGATCTCAAAACTGGGGTGGATGAAGGAGGGTTGGATGTTAGATACTAGGCAAGGCCTAATCTAGAAAAGTATCTTTTCTTTTTCGGTCCCCCATCTACTCCTCAAAGGGAAAAGACCTATTTTCAATAGTCTACTAACTCTGACAAACCAAGCTGAGAAAGCAGTAAGGCACTCCATCATGGATCAAGAATGATCAAATTATCCCACCACAGGTAGTGGCCTCGAAAAAGCCAGTTCATGGACCTGCGATGGATCCTGATTTCACTGACAGGGGCCCCTCAGCATATCAGTCACATAAATGTCACCCACATTCAGGGAGTCTAGTTTGGTGCCATGAAGTTTTCACAGCTCTCAGTCCACAGTCTGTGATCATACGAGTGACAGTAGGAGGAAGTGTACCTTTTTTTTTTTTTCTTTAGAGTTGGCTTTTCACTGTTAGATGAAGTATGACTCTATGGGTCACACAATTGAGGTTTCTTATCTTCAGGGTGTTGCACAGTGTTATTAGTCAACTTCCTGTTGCCACTGCTTAAGCTTTTAGGACTATAACTTCCAGAACCTTAGCTGCCTGTATGCTGCCATAATGATGATTAATTGAACCTCTGATATTTTAACTGAGACTCCTCAATTAAATGATTTTATTGTTTGTTCTTGTTTTGTTTTTAAAAGTTGTCAGGGCCTGTGTTGTCTCTTCACAACAATACAAACCTCACAAAGACAGAAGTTACTACCAGGGTCTGGGGTATTGCTGTGATAGGCTGGGCCTATGATATAGTTTCTCAGATGAGTTCTCAGTAGTGTTGTTCTGCAAGCTTTCCTCTCCCTTTATGACTCTTCATTGTGATTTCTTTCTCAGGGCTATAAGCAATTTGAAGAGCCAAGAAATGGTGCATGTTTAACTCCCATTCATTTCCCACTAAAATGACTAGGTGAATACAGCATGAAGACCATGTCATGATGTAAGTGTGAGAAGTACCAGGATTTTATAACTATATTGGAAAAGAAGAAGACATTTCTAATGTGAGTATCACACTTACACTTTTACACATGTATGGGTTATTTTAGGATGCAGTGACCTATGATGATGTGCACATCAATTTAACTCAGGAAGAGTGGGCTTTGCTGAATACGCCCCAGAAAATGGTCTACAAGTATGTGATGCTGCCCACTTAGAGAAATCTCACTGCTAAAGATAAGATTGCATTTTCCTTCTTGCTTGAAAATAAGGGGACAGGTATCCTTGCTTATTGATACTATTGTCTAATTTCAATTGAGTAAAGACAAAATTAGTTGAATAAGGCATAGTTCTTAGAATTTTTTAATATATTAACTTACATTCTGTACTATTTCAATTAATATATGATATATATTCTGGTCTTATATTTCAGGCTACTTTTGGGAAGAATTTACTTTTAAAGAACATTGTCAACGTTCTAGAAAAAGTGAATGGTAAATACATTAATTTATACAAATTAACCTCTGAAACAATTTTAATTTTTCATGCAACTTTTACATAAAAACAACAGTGTACATAAGCACAGCTTAAACTTTATTGATTTTTCTTAATTTCTCACAAACAAGTACCTCAATGTCACATAGCTATTCTGTGTTTTCAAGGAATTCCTGTGGAAAAAAGACAAGGATACAATGACTAAACACATACCACTGTTTGAATTATAGCCCCATGATAGATATGCTGTTTTTGCTAGACCCAGTTTCTCTGTATAGCAGTGCCTGTCCCTGGCATTTATTCTGTAGACCAGGCTGCCCTTGAACTCAAACATTTACATGCCTCTGCCTCCTGAGGGCTGGGATTAAAGTTTCACCTTTGGGAAATATAAAACCATTTGGGATACATGAGGAATAGTTATTACAAATCGCTGAGGCTCTGAATAATCATATCAGGGTAAATTGAATGGCACTGATCTTTCTGCAGTGAGAACAAGAGGTACGGGTGTTGCTGCCTTATTTGAGACAGCAGGCATACAGATATTTAGGGGCTTGTATGGGAAACTTAGTAGGTATAGGCATCTGCACCTCCATGATATATGCCTGAAGACATGAGCTCAATCACCAGAACACATCCATAGAAGATATATCTTATGGCATCTGCATTCCTCAAATGCACATCATGAGCAAACATAATGATAAATAGAAAGAATAATATTTAGTCATTCTTACTGGTATAGCACAGGTTCTTCCTGATTTTGATTATTTAGAGATCTTTCTGCAAAATTTGAATTTACGTGAGTTTTAACATCCTAGTTAGTTTTGTTGTGTTGAGTTTTGCTTTATTCCGATTGGCTCCAGACCTTTACCAACCATTTTCTTTATCACAGGAAATTCTGGATAGGGTTATTACTGAAGAGGAGGGAAGCCTCTTGAGACAGCTTATCAAAAGCATATATGTTGCAATCTTGGCATTGTGCTGACCTTGCCCCCAAACTATGGGCAGGACATGCATGCCCAACATGGCCACACCATGGATACCTCTTCTCTCCCTCTTCTCTGCTCTGTGTTGGCTAACTTTTTTCACCACCCTTCTTTTCCCTCCAACAATGAACTCCAGGTGGCCTCATTGAGTTTCTTGTTTGTGTTTCATTGCTAACTGCTGTAGCAAATGAACAACAATATCCATCTTTCAGGAAGAATTGAGTACCCTTTGTAGTGAGTTACAAGGGAAGCCAAATTTCAGGTGTGTCAGTTCAGAGTGATTGGGAGCTGGTGGGTATCTAAGACAGAGGAATATGTTGTGAGTTTAGCAATGCAAATGGAAGCATTCTAGTTGGAGGAGAGATATATATGACAAAAGTGGAAGGAAGTTACCGTATTCACTCTTTTTACAATATTTCTGTTTTATAGAGCATAATAATATATTTTTAAATTTTTATCTATCTATTTATTTATTTTTTATAAACAAGTCCATTTAAATGAAAACAAACATGTATAGACAATATTTGGGAATTTGGACATCGTTCTTTCCAAACTACTTCCTGCTGGTAAGGGGTGCTGTCTTAGGGGATTCTAAGAAGATGCAGAAATCCTGGCTGTAGTCTGTAAGTCTGCATTGTCCAGCTGTTTTGAATGTAGGATCACCTGGTACTCTGTTTCAGGCAGTCTGGCTTGATCAAACCACATTAGTCTGGAAGGAATCCACAGCTTTTCATTTTCTGTGGAAACAAAAATAGAAATCCTTTTGCCCAGTAACTTGTCCTTGACCTTAAATTTTGGAGTCAAAGCATTTTTTTATTTAATTGATTATTTTACATGTCAATCCCAGTCCCCTCTCCCTCTCTCCCTCCCTCCCTTTTTCCCTCTCTGCCCTCTCACATGCACCCTAATCACCCTCCCCTCCCATCCCCCCCACCCGAACTCCATATATAGGGGAATGTCATCCATTTTGGGTCATGTAGGCCTGACAGGTCATGTGAAGTAGGGACTATGGCTTTGGGTCTGTGTCTCCACTCCACCACTGGTTAAGTTCTCTGACTTGGGGCAAGTCATTTAATACCTCTGACTGTTTCGTCTGCAATAGAAAACAAAAAGAAATCCCTGCTACTCCACCCCCACAAGCTTAAACTACCTATCCCAGAACTTTTCACCTTCAAACAGTAAAGAAAGCAGGCACAAAAGAGCAGAAGGCACTCAGGCTATTTATGCTTCAGATTATACGTTTCCCCACCCCCACCCCTGTCTGCTTCCCCCCATGCCTAGTTCCAGTCTATTGCTGATGGATATTTGTGTTGTTCCAGTTTGCGGCTACTATGAACAGAACTAGTGTGTACATTGTAGCATGTTCCTATCTCTCTCTCTCTCTCTCTCTCTCTCTCTCTCTCTCTCTCTCTCTCTCTCTCTCTCTCTCTCTCTGTGTGTGTGTGTGTGTGTGTGTGTGTTTGTGTATGTGTATGTGTTTGTGTGTGTGTGTTTTAAAAAAGCATTTATTGGGGGCAGGAGCCACAGAATGAGTTGAAGTCAGAGACAATTTGTAGGAGCCAAGCAAGTGACCTTACCATTTTACTGGCACTGCCGTTCCGTTCCAGTTTTAGACTTTTGTGTAGACTTATTACTGTGCACTGATGTTTCCTTTTGCCTGTTGATTTCCCTGACAACTGACAAGTCTGCAACCTGTTCACTTGCTTACTGGGCCATCAAAACAGCACGGGGTTTCTGAAATGTCTGCCTGAGCCCTTGATAGGTTTATACTGGGCTGTCTTTTTCTACTGATTTGCATTTGTTTCCCTACTTTGGCTAATGGCCCTATGTCTGCTTTATATACCAACTATTTCATTTCTTACTGTGTTGCCTTTCTGGCCCATTTTAAGTGTATTCTGTTGGAGAGAATTCTTAACTTCAAAAAGTTCAATTTGTGCTGGAGATGTGTGTAGCTCAGTGTTTAGAGTACTTGCCTAATATGCATTCGACCCTGGGATTTATTCCTAGCTCTCCATAAACTGTGTATGTATGGTGGTATATACCTATATTCCCAGAACTTGGGAGGTAGAAACAGGAAGATCAGAGGTTCAAGGTCATCCTCAGCTACACAGCTACATAGCAAGTTCAAGGCTAGCCTGTTATTGGAGACCCTATCTCAAAAAGTAAACAAGTAAGCAGAAGGAATAGAGTTTAGTTTCCAGCATCCATATGATGAGCTCACTACCACCTGTAGCTCCAGGTGTAGTAGGGGATCTGATGGCTTCTTTTTTTTTTTTTTTTTTTTTTTTTTTTTTTTTTGAGGGCACCTGTATGCATGTGCTTGTATATACACACAGACATATACACAAAAATAAAAATAAATATTAAAAACACACAAATCTATCAATCTTTTTTAAATAGTTGTCTTCATGACCCTTTTTTCCCCTCATGTCTTACTTTACACAATCTTTTCCTACCAGGAGAGTAGTAGATGCCTTTAATTCTAGCACTTGAGAGACAGAAGAATCTGTGAGTTCGAGACCAGCCTGGTTTAACATAGTGATTACAGAGAGATCCTGTCTCAAAAAACAAAAACAAAAAGCAAACAAAAACAAAACAAAACAAAAAATCCCAAACAACAACAAAAAGCCCAACTTCTTCCTTATCAAGTCCAAGTTTATGAAGACATTCCTGAGGAGTCAACCCCTTCGCAAAGCTAATCTCAGCAGTGAATGAGTTACTGCCTACAAACTGCCCTTCACTGAACCTGGATCTCAAGGATTCTGCTAGGCTGGCTGGTTAATGCACTGCAGGGATCCTCCTGTCTCCATATTTTCCCTCTCCTCAGTATTGGGAGAAATAGTCATGTGCCACTGTCCCTGACCTTTTACCCAATGAGCCATCTCCAGCCCCAGCCATCCTGGTAGAGGGTCTACCTAATGGCACGATGGTGAATAGTTTGTATAAAACAGCTGTTGCTGCCTCCAGCTATGTACTTATGTTTTGTGTATCACAAATAAGTTCTCCTATAGGATTCTTAGCCACATAGTGACATTTAGGAACTGGACACCTCAGAAAGATACCCAGGACAGTTACCATGGGATTTGTTGGTACAATGGTGGCAGTGCCCTTCTTTTAGTCCTTACCCCAGGGACCAGGCCAGCATCTGGTCTTAGCCTTCCTTGGGAAGCGATCCCAATATGTGAGGCCCAGTAACTGAAAATCTCTGCCTTTGTGTCTCTGTGGTGTGTGTGTGTGTGTGTGTGTGTGTGTGTGTGTGTGTGTGTGTGTATAATATAAAAAACTACCCAGTCCAAGTAAATGCAAATAAAGTAGTCACATCACCACACCACCCTAAACATGCACTTGGTAACTTTTATCTGAGATGATTCATTGAGTGATGGAATACTATACTTACAAAGTGGGTGGTCGTGGGGGACCTCTACTCGGAGAGAGTGATGTACTGTGTGAACATTAATGGTAGACTGACAGATGTATATTACCTTTTTGCAGAAAAATCTCTCATCTGCTTGTGCAAATACCCCAACTCTGTGCTATTTTGAGCTTCCAATATATCACTAGTTGGGGTTGGGGAGAAGACATTTAGTGGCAAACCATCATGTTGAGTTCTCCCCATGCAGGTACAGTGACATGGGTAGCCACAAGAGCTTAGCCTATAGTAAAGAGTAGCAAATAACTGGAAATGATTTTTAACTTTTACTTCTGCTTTAGATATTTATACAATAACTTAGTCCTCAGCAATGACTGTATTTAATAAAACAAATTCTCAAAATCACTCCACATGCCCTAACTGGTTACTCAGAGCTCTGTAGAGGATTGGGCGGTAGAGCAAACTCAGCTCTTTGATGTGTTTGTTTCTCCTTTGGGTGCTTGGTGTCCCAGAAGCTGAGTTTTCAGATAAGCTTTAGTGCTCAGAGAAGCCTACTCTGGCTTGCGGGAGAACCCTTTCTTCAGACTTTACTTTTACAGCATCTATGACAATCGCAACACTGAAGTTCATGTTATGCACTTTCCTAAAGAGGAGAAGAAGGGGCCATGACTGCATGGGTGTGGGCCACTAAGTGCATCCCGGGATTCTAAATTCTTACCTTATTAATATGAAGGCCATGCAGCTTTCAAAAATTTGCTCATCTTGCTGATTTTCATTGTTACCTAACTACTATCTAGAGCTTCTAGTTCCCCACAAGATAAAGTCCAAACTCACTCCTTAGCTTTGTTTGGAAAGTTTTGAGGACTTTTTTTTTAAATGAGCCCTGAGGAATTTGACCCTTGCATACCTGGGTTCTAGAAAACAGAGTTTTAACTCTTAAGTCTAAAAATACATAGCATTTTGCTGCAGGTGAGAAACCTACCTCAAAGGATGAATAGGACATATCAGCCACAGTCCCAAAGGAACACATACAATTCACTTTTCAGAACAAATGCAGTTCTGCAGGGCCTGGGGCACCAAGAGCTAGCTCAGTGGTTAAGTGCAGTTAGAGGACCCCAGGTTCAGTTCCTAGCACCCACATGGTGGTTCACAACTATCTGTAATTCTTTTAACAAGGGATCTGATACCTTCTTCTCGGTTCTGAAGGCTCCTGTCACTCAGGAACAAATGCATGCACATTTAATAAATAAAAAATTTTGAAAGTAAAACTGAAACATTGATATTATTATGTATATGGGGCTATTGTTTTTCTTATGTATTTTTAGATAGATATTAAGAATTTTAAAATGGCTCTTCTCCTGTATTTCCTAGGTCATATGTCTCACACTAGGTACTCTGACATTTTCAGAATATTCCCAAATCCTTATAGTCTCCAGGATTTTAATATTACGTCCAGAGTAGCCTCACTACAGTAACTAGTGTACATTGCATTTTCATTTGGAATTTCAGTTGCCAAGTGTTCCTCAGCACCACAAACTTGCAGCTCAGCCTATTTTTGTCAAGAAAGAGCCTGGAATTTATTGTTAATTATAGCAACCATTTAGCCACTTGTAGCTGGTGGCTTCTGTGTGTGGACTGGAAAGACATAGAACATCATTGTACAATTTCCACTAGGCAGTCCTGGCCTGGAAGTTCAGTGATAACACCTGCCATGCAGTATTCCTCTCTATGTTTAGACTGCAGGCAGCTGCGTGGGATGGAGCCCTATGTTGCATGCTGCACTGCTTCCTCAGAAAAGGATGTGACTTTCTCATTGCCTCTGCTCCTTCTTTGGGTGCTGACCAAGGGCATGTCAGGGTTCTCCAGAGCTACAGCACCTCATCCTCTGCTAGGAAGGTCAGTCACATGTATCAAAGGTGACTCCATCCCTTAAGGCAACAATCACTACAGGATGGGAAATTCATGTCCCTTCATCAGACCTGGGCTCCTGTTTCACATTTCTGTCTCATGGGCTCCAGGTTCTGCTGTCTCACCAAACCCTGCTTCTGGCCCTCCCTGTTTTTCCAAAGTTTCCATTTCTGTCTAGACCTCACAGGTAGTCCATCAGTTTAAACATCTTGCTCCTACCCACATTTCCCCCATTCCTTCTGCAGTACAAACCCCAAGAGTTCTGGATCCTTGGGCAAGCCCAGGTGCAAGATGTCAGCATCTCTGTTAGAGGTGTTGACCTGTGGCTCTGGGTCATCTTATCTCTGTGTGCCTCAAATGATACTTCCCACATCTCTTATCCCACTTATTGCTTAGCAAAGGTCCCATATAATTAGACAGATGGCTAAGGGGAAATTCTCTCCTACCTGAAGATTACTTTTCCTTTCCTGTTATCTTCGGCATGTGCTCTCACTTCTTTCTTGGGCTTCAGGAACTCCCTAACAGTCACCTTTCTCTTCGTGGAATTACTTATAGATCTCCTTCTCCTCCATGTTCCCTCCCTTTCTCTGTTTACACATACCCTCAAGGTCTACTAACAACTTTTAAAACCTCTTAGGTCTACAGGCCACCAACTCTTTATATAAATTTGTAGCCTACATTTGTAGCCTCTGTTCATCACTCCGTTTATGCATTTATTTATTTATTTATTTTACAAAGGAATATGGTGGTAATGACATCTAGGTCTCTACAGATCCTTCCTTACTTTTCTGTAAATCCACTAAGCACAAACTCCTGAAAACATCTTAATTTTATCTACACTATGGCAGTGGTTTTTCTTTGGTAACTGACCTCACATTTACATTGGTGTTAGAGCTATAGTTTTAGAGTTTTTCTTTCATTCTTACTTTCTTTTTTATGCCAGTACTTATACAATTAAATGCTTTATACTTAAATGCTTTGCTACTGACATATATTTGGATTACTTACAGTTTCATGCTGTTATGAAAAATGTTGCTTTTTTTGTTGGTTTTGTTTTGTCTTTCAAGACAAGGTTTCTCTGTGGCTTTGGAGCCTATCTTAGAACTAACTCTGTAGATTAGGCTGGCCTGGACCTCAGAGATCTGCCTGCCTCTGCCTCCTGAGTGCTGGGATTAAAGGCATGAGCCACCAATGCCTGGCAAATTGCTCATATTCTTACATAGTCTGGTGAAGGAAACATTGTTAAAAATTCATCACCAATACAAAGAACAAAAGAAAGGTTGAGTGTGATGGAATGCCTGTAATCCAGCACTCAGCAAGGCAAAGGAACAAGGATCATTCCAAATTTGAGGAGAGTCTAGGGTCTAATTGTTTCATTTTGAGATAATATTATTCTTTCTATATTTTCCTCTGGTTATTTGTAGAGTATTGTTTAATTTAATCTTCATATGACATATGTATGTGCACACAGTGACAGGATAAAATTCACTTATATAATAGTTGTACTTGTTATTGACAAAATTTAGGGCAAAATGCATGCTTTTTGAAAAGTATATAACCTTTCTCAGTCTATATTTTGCATTTTAAAAATGGGGGACAGTCAGTCCTGACTCTTCTGTGAACAATTCCAAGCAATTTAGATTATGTAAAAAAAAAAGTATTAAGAGGCAGACAGTCCCCAGGGCAGCAAGAAATTGCTAGCCAGAACTGAAGGCAAGGTGGCAACCACAGAGTTGGGTCTGGGGTGACAGCTACAGGCTCTGGCTGTTTCCTGCTGTTTCTGCTGTGAGACTGACAAAGTTGAGGAAAGAAAAATCAAACAATTATAAGATTGAAAGCAAAGAGGTCTTAATCTAAAAACAATGTGGGGGAAATGCTACAATAAACATCTATTTCTTTAACATACAGACATAAAAATGCATATCTCTCTAAGACATCAACTAAGATAACTTCAGTATAGTGTGTTCCTTAGTGTGTATACTCACCTCCAAAGGACAACTGGGAAAAGAGTATAAGTAGCCTGGATCATTTTCTGTGAATTGACGCTGTGGAATCTGAAATAATTAGGTGGTATACACAACACAAAGTGGACATTGTTTGCTCAGAAAGGCCCAAATGGAACAAATATATTTTCCAGGTCAGTTCAAGCAGATGTAGGAATAAGCTTATTTAGAAAACACTCTGGCTTCTCACCATGACCACTCAGCTGATTGAGATGGGTTTGGCAAGACCCAGCCACGTGTTATGGAAACAGGGGACTGAGAGAACCGTGGTGAGGCCTTCAGAGATTTTGTTGGTCTTGGCTAAATTTACTCCTTCACCTCAACTATTTTTGATGGGAACAAGAATTAAGACTAACTTGAAGGCATGGTCTGCTGGGGAAAATAGCTGGAACACTGTGGAAATATTTTCCAGGGTCAAAATGTTGTTGGGGCCATGCTGGCTCCACTAGTAAGCCCCAAGGAGTATCACTGAGTCCTGCTGGGCTGGTGTGTTTGCTCTTTCATCTCACAACAGCAGAAGCTGTAAGACCCACGTTGCCAGGAAACACATGTGCTTTGTTTCACAAGCTCAGGGCTGAAAGTATATTGGATCCCTTTCACCTCTGAATACTCAAAATAAATGTCATAAAATGTGGGCATCATGGTGTGTATGTGTGTGTGTGTGTGTGTGTGTGTGTGTGTGTGTGTGTGTTGGGGGGGGCTTGTACAGACACTCAGGTCCATTTTAAAGAGTACCAGGGATTTTACAGGCATGTTGAGATATTAAAAACATACTGGCCTAAAAAAAATCTTTTAGTTTTTGAAATTACAATATATTTAAAACATTTGTCCTACCCTTCCCTCCCTCCAAGCCCTCCCATATACCCCCTCCTTTAGCTTTAGAATTCATGGCCTTTTTTTTATCAGTGGTTGCTACATGCACACACATACACACAAGTAAATATGCATGCACATATACATTCTTAAATACAGCATGCTTAGTCAGTATAGTGTTACTTGTATTATGTTTTCAGTGTTGACCACATAGTATTGGATAATCAACTGGTGTGCTCTTCCCTGGAGAAGACTATTTCTCAGTATTCCTTGGTTGCCTGTAGTTGTATAGAGTTGAAGCCTTGGGAGCTTCCTCCAGGCCACTGTAGCTGCATACTTAGGCAGTCATGTTGGAGAGAAATTATAGGTGTAGCTTCTGACATTACTAGGAGGCACATTCTCACAGCATTCTCTCAACACCTGACTCTTATCAATCTCTACACCCCTCCTTCTGCAAAGTCCCCAAAAGCCTTACTTTCAGGAATTGTTTTGTACATGTACTCCTTGGGATTGTGTTCCCACAATTAGGCATTTTACTTAGCTGTGGTTTTTATGTAGTGGTTTCTGTTGACTGCAAAAAGAAGTTCCTTGGATGAGGGTGAGGACTACACTTACATATGTGAGTATATGAACAAATATTTATAATGTAGTTAGGAATTATGTTGTTTTAGTACAGTAGTGGTTGTAATTTATCCTCTAAGACCACAACTTAACTAGCCTTGGGTAGTTGGCTACGTTTCTAGTACCAGGCATGCCTTCTATATTGTTGAGCAGGTAAGTTCAATTAGAGAGCTTTTGGTTACTATCAAGGTACGTGTGCCGCTTTTGTACTCTTAGTGATTATAGGCTGGCCTTCTCTCTCTCTCGGTTCATAGGCATCCCAACTGGGCATATTAGATTTTATACTTGACTGCACATCAGAATCATTTGTGAGACTTTTAAAAAATAAAAGCAAGCCGGGAGAGATGGCACATACCTGATCTCCCAGCACTCACTTGGGAAGTCAAACTAGGAGAATCAAGAGATCACATACTTGTAAATGGAGCTCTTAATTGGTCTAAGTAGTAAAAACCTGGAGTCATATATAGAGGAAAATGCTGAGCAATCAGAGAGAAGGAGCAAGCCGCCACCACACCTTATCTCCTTAGTGCTTCAGCAGTCAAGAGAGCAATTTCAATTTCTCCCAGCTTATATCCTGTTTCCGCCCAGCTACTTCACTTCCTTTCTGTCTGTACAGACCTCCAGATCTCTATGGTTAGCTAGTGGCAAGCTCCATTCTCTGACCTTCAGACAGCCCTTATTTGTGCAAGCAAGATATCATCACAATCACATCCAAACTGGATTAAACAGCAGTCTTGTCTTAAAAAATAAAACAATAACCTCAACATCCCAAATCTACAGATGCTTGTCTCAAGGGGGAAAAATGAGGTTGATAGGTTGTCCCTAAGTATCTGGCATCTTAAGGATGTCATGGCAACAGGTACATACTGCCCTTTTCAGGAAGCAAGAGTCCTATCAGTACTTCCCTGTCACTCATCTTATTTTAATTATTTTCGGTTTTTAGAGACAGGGTTTCTCTGTATAAGCCTTGGCTGTCCTGGAACTCACTCTGTAGACCAGGCTGGCCTTCTGCTTGCCTCTCTGTGCTGGGATTAAAGGTGTACACCACCATCTGCATCAATCATTTTATTAACCTTTATGTATATCATTGAACTTTTCCCTTCTGTACCACTCCTCCATTTTCCAATCTCCCAATACCATCACTGCCACCATTTACTGTCAACTTCTGATTTTTCTACTTTTAAAATTTCCTCTGCAAAATAAATTCAGATCATCAAGTAAGTGGGGAGGGAGGGGAAGGAAAGGAGGGAGAGAGAGATAGAGAGAGAGACAGAGAAAGTGAGAGAGAGAGATTGCATATCCTGCCTCTCCTTGGAGTGCTAGGATTATAAGTGTGCACCATCACTCTGAATTACATTGAAGATAGTTTTGTTATACATGCCACACAGATTTCTTCTCATGCATTCAAGGAGTCCAAAACTTTCCCCTGCTTGCTGAGATGCCACATTGCCTGGAAATAGCTCAAGAACTATCTAGGAGCAATTTGTTAAACATATTTCCTGCAGTATTACAAGGAACGATACTCTTCCACAGTTTCTCTTCTGATTTTTGTTTCCATTTCTTAATATATAACATATACAGTTTCTTATTTTTTATTGATGTCTATTGTTTTGTTTTCATTTATGCAGTATTTTTCCTTGTGGCATGTCACAACCTCTGAAAAGTCACATTAAGTTGAATAACTTAACAAAGCAAATGTTTACATAATTAACACACAGGCAACAAAATACAAAGCCTTCAGGGTTCAAGGATATACCCTATCTACTTCAACTTTACACAGTCCTCCCCCCCCCCAGATTATATAATCCAACTTTTTAAAATACAGATTTTAGAATTTTATTACCTTTTTTTTTTCAGGATTTTTATTCTGCTGTGGTTTGAATGTAAACTGCCACCATAGACTTGTGTGATGGGCAGTTTGCTCCTCAGTAGTCTGTTTTGGCACATTGTTGAACCCCTAGGAGGTGGAGTCTTGCTGGAGGAAGAGGACCACTAGGGTCAGGCTTTGAAGTTTTATGCTCTGGCCTCACTTGCTTCCTGACTACAGAGGCAATGGAAAGGATTCACACTCCTGCTACCAGGCTTTTCCTACCAAGACATACTATATATCCAAAATAAGCCCTATTTCCCTTAAGTGTTTTTCTGTTGTTGCTTTCGTTTTGGTATGTCAAGTATTTGGTCACAGGAACAAGGCAAGATACTACTATACCTTCCCACATACCATTGATTTATGTAGATCTGAATTTTATAACATCTTTTTCATGTTTTACTTTCTCTACTTGTCAGACATGCTATATGTAGCTATAACCTGTACATTTTCACTACTCTGGACATAGCATTTGGGGATTTTATAAAACTAGACTGTTTTAGAACCAGCCATTAGGCTTTGATTTCCATGATAGCACACCAATGCTGTGCTTAAGAAGATGGGATACCGAGCAAAGAGGGTGTGCATGCTACATTTACTGGGTCCAATGTGTTGCTCCACTCACTGAATCTTTTGTGAGTTTGATCTGTCAGTCACAGAGAAAACTTACATCCTCTGTGATGATTGTGGGCTTCCATCAGTGTGTCAACTGGTGCTGTAAAGGCCACTCAAATCAAACTGTAGTTTTCCTACAGATGGAAACTTCCACCAAGTGGTATGGTAGGCTCTAGCAGTGCCAGGCTCTCCTTTTATAACCCTGCAGTGCTGTCTTTAACATGCACAATCCTGTCATCTCTAAGCCATACCATCTATGAATGCTGGCCATTTTGTTTTCTAGCCTTCTGCTCTGGTTTAGACCTCCAGCACAATGCTGATATGACTTAGGGGCAACAGGAGAACTCACTGTACTCTGGAGATTAAAGTGGAAGCATGTGACACATCACTACTAATCATGATGTTGAAGCTTATCGATTTAAGACAAAATATGTCACCCTTGGGCCCTAAACTTCTGAGGAGCTTCCCCGTTTTGGCACAATGGACAAAAGCACTTGCAGTGACCTCTGAGAGGCTATGTGACCTGGCCCTTCATTGCTTCCCTGGCCAACTTTCCCACTATTTTCCCTGCTCACAGTTCCAGGCACAGCATGCCACCTGCTGTTCCATCGATACTTCATGTCTACACTGCTGTGTCCTCTTTTCAGACATCCCATGGCGAGCTCCCTTACTGCGTTCATGTCCTTGCTTAGAGCACATTCTCATGTGTACCTAGTGGCAGCCCTATTTCTCTTATACTTCCTCTAATTACTCAGGCCAATTCTCACTGGGGGAGGGGGGAGGGAAGATACCAAAGCTAGCATGGTCTCAAGCAATGCCCTGTGCACATGCCTAACTGACATGGCACCTTGTCAGTCTTCCTCTGGACCTGTGTTGCCTGGACAAATCTCTCCTTCCAGATGGGCTTCATGAGCAGGCCTCTAAGGATGCTTGAGGTTTCCCTGTAGCCTTAGAGGCTTCTACTGTTTTGTATTTGCTGCTTCTCCCGTATCCCAGATTTCATGGTGACAGGGCATCCTGTGTTGTCATCTCTACTCACTCCCTTGGTGAGACTGCCTCTGCCATGGCTTAAATTCCCTCCATGGATGCTCATATTGCTTTGTTTCTAATCCAGACCAAGCTGTTGATGTTGGGACTTGAATGTTTACTCCTTTTTTGATACCTCATTTGACATCTCAGGATTATATAGAACAAAATTCCCACCTTTCTCTTCTTTTCACCTACACTCCCAAATCCCTGCTTCTGGTCCAGCTGATACCGAGCCTTACCTAGCAGTGGCCCAGCTGCAAACACTTGGAGTTAACCCTAGTTCTCTTCTGTGAGACACGGTGGATAGGCTGTTTTACCTCCAAAACATACACAGAACCAAGCTCTTCTACAGTGTTGGCAACTTGGAGAGACTCTGAGCAGTATCCATTACTGCTGAATATCCACACGACACCACACTTTGTTTATATAATTCTTTGTTCTACCCCAAACTGGAAAACTCCAAATGTGCATCAGTAGTAAAGCAGATGATTAAATGATAGGCTGTTCACATAAGACAATGTTATATAACCACGAGAACAAGCAAATTATTTCTCTCTGTAAAACAGAAATGAATCCTCAGAAATCTCACTCCAGGGGTGGATGGAGCAGGACTTAGTGGAATATATAGGGTGAATAATCCCATTATAGTTACAAACTATGACAAAAACTGACAGCCCAGATGAACCACAGTGCTATTAGTCAGGAGAGTGCTTTTGGAGAAAGTATGTGGGAAAGAGACAGGGGCTCTGTGGGCACAAATAATGGGTGTTTCTTCATCTGGGCTCTGGAGGAATCCTGAGGCAGGATCTCTGAACCCTATCCTGTGGTGTGTGTACTCTGCAGTCTGCTGAGTCTCAGACATTCTTCCCACCTGAACACTTCTAGTGTAACCTGCTACTTCTTACTTGTATCACCTTACTCTCAAACGACTTTTAATGTTATTGTCAATTTTTCATTATTCGAAGGTTATCCACCTTGCAAAAGCTTTCCATGTCCTTAAATATAAAATCCGGTCCTCGTGGCTCAGTAGTTAAGGGCACTTTTTACTCTTGCAGAGGACGTGGGTTCTGTTTCCAGCACATACATGGCAGGTCACAGCCCATCTGTAACTTCAGTTCGAGGATTCAACACCCTCTTTTGGTCCCCCCAAACCACCAGGTATACATGGGGTACACAAAAACATGCAGGCAAAACACTCATACATGAGACCAGAGAAATGGCTCAGAAATTAAGAGCACTGACTGCTCTTCCAGAGGCCCTGAGTTCAATTCTCAACAACCACATGGTGGCTCACAACAATCTATGATGAGATTTGGTGCCTACTTTTAGCATGAAAGAATACATGCCAGAAAACTTTATACATAATAAATAAAATCTTTAAAAAAACACTCATACATATAAAATAAATCCCAGCTCTTGGGAGACAGAGGCAAATGGATATCTGTGAATTTAGGTCTACCTGGTCAACAAAGCAGGTTCCCAGACAGCCAGGGCTACCCAGTGAGACCCTGTCCCTAATCAATGCTCCTTGAGTACTTACAGCTGTTTCACAGGCATACCCTTCCCTGCCCTTTCCCGAGTGAGTGCCCCTCCTGAGCAGTGCCTGCGATGTGGGGTTCTCTTGACTTCAGACAGCATTGCCCACTGCTTTTGTCCCGCCTCGTTCATCACTGGCTTGTTCTGACCACTTTACTGAAGTTACATCTACAGTCTTCCAGCACTCCACCTCTAATTATTCTGCTGCTCTGTTACCACTGTTTAACACTTGGCAGGAATTTCTGTAGTAAACCCTAAAATGTGTCCACCTAGAACCTAAATTTTTTTTTTTTTTTTTTTTTTTCCGGATGTAACTGAGAGTCTCAAGATGAGACCATTCTGGATTAGTATGGACACTAAATCCAATTATAAGTGTCCTTAGAAAAGAAAACACAGAAAAGAAGGAGATGTGAGGGTAGCACAACGCTCCAAGCGATGTGGTTTTTAAGTCACTGAACAAATGGGTCCCCAGCAACCACCAGGAGAGGCCCTTGGGGCACATCTCGCAGAACACAGCATGACCCAACTTACCAGATCTTGACTTAGGGATTCTGGCTTCTGTATGTAAGATCAAATTTCTGTTACCTTAAGCCATCGACTGTGCAATTTGTTAGAGGAGCCATAGGAACTAATGCATATAATTGTGTAATTTAGCTACTATGATTTGTATTTTAGATCCCCTTTTCAGCTCCATGAAGGCACACATTACTTTGTTCATGCTGGCTCTCAAATGACACACAGCAGGCACTCAAGCAAATTTAAAAAAAAATGTTTTTATGTATGAAGTTTACTAAATATTGTTGGAAATACTCTTGAGATTTGGTTGGATAAACAAGCTATGATAGACCGCACACTGGATACTTCCCAACAACAAACAAGGTATATTAATGGCATCCACTCAGATGCAGGCAGATCTTAAATATTAAATATACTTTATTGATTGAAAGAAGCCACGTTTAACAAATAACTTATGATATTATCATATGAATTCTAAAAAAAAAAGCACATTGAGCTATCAAAAGAAAAAGCAGACCACTGGTTGCTAAGGACTCAAGATCTGGGAGAGTTATAGCAGGGGCATTGAGAAATAGATATCCTATTTCCCAATTGTTGTAGTAGTTATGTGGGGATTCACATTTGCCAGAACTCATCAGATATTTCCTTATAATGGATATGCATTACCTAAAAGATCTGAGAAAACAAAGCAATTAAAAACTTAGGATAATATATAATCATCTAAAGAATAAGCCTAAATTGTTATTTTGTAGTCCAAAAATATGGGTAAGGCTATCAAGCACAAGAAAAATGAAAATATAAAACCAAAACAGCATTAGAGAGTGGCTTACTAAAAGGAACTTTACAAGACAACACAGACAACTGAATTCATACTGTAAACCTCTAGGACACTCCCCCATTGCTCTACAGAGACCCAGCACAAACAGCAGAAAGCCCAGTCATGCAACCTCTGCTGGGTGGTAAATCGTGGTAAATAAGGATCTGGGAAGTGACAGGCTGATGTTGATGGATGTTTATTTGGGGAGAAATAACTTACACCAGAAACAGATGATCGCCGCCACAGGTTCCAGTTTCAAGGATGCCTCAGGATGCTCTGTCTCCAACCAGGAAGTAAGAACACTAGCTGGGTTCCAGCATCCGAGCCCCAGCCCTCCCACTCCCTGAAGGTCATGTCCACACCTGCCCCCACCCCCAATGGGCAACAGGTGCAGGCAGGGTGGATATCTCACTACAATTCCCCATTTAGTCTAAAGAAGAGATTTAGGCTTGACTACATTGATGGGAGCTGTCCTGAGAGAGACAGTTTGTTCATTATTCACAAACACCACACCCACCCTTTTCTCTCTACTGTCCTTTCTTAAAATGGATTACTTCAGATCACTGTTTGCAATTATAACCACTGGTTGAAGTATTCAAGGGTTTTGCTGAATATTATCAGAGCTCAAGCTTTTTTTTTTTTTTCAAGTTAGTTTATGGGCTCAGAAACATTATTGGCAGCTTTCAAGTAACAGATGTTTACCAAGGAAGGAAAATTCCAGACCAGTTTTATTGCGAATATTGTAAAACTGCTCAATACCGTGTCACCTGACAAGGCCCAGCAATATATATATATATATATATATATATATATATATATATATATATGGAGAAAGTGTCATAACTGAAATAATAACCCAGGGAGAGGCAGGCTGAAGCAAGGATATGGTGTCATTACTTATGGGGTAGCCCCAAGGGAGAAGGAAAGGGAATCAGCAGGAACCTCAGGTGCAACAGAATGGCTATAGACCCTGGGAAGACAAGACACACTGAGCCTGAGAGCAAAATTTTTGTTTTTTTGTATTTTAGATGACTGCTGTTAAGCATTTTGCCTTCCTTGCCTCCTGAAGGGCACACAAACTTGGGTGAGGCTGCACACCTCTCAAAGTGCAGGCGGCAGAAGGCTGGCTGTGAGTTGCTTTGACAGAAGTTACAGGTTATAGTCCTTGATTCCTGAGAGGTTTTTAGGTACACTGCAGCACACGAAGACATACATACACACACATACACACACACACACACACACACACATATATATATACATACATACATACATACATACATACATATATATGGTGAGCTCTTTTTAGATTCAGGCACTTTATTACTTACATCAGTAACAATAGAGAGGAAGCCAAAGGTGCCAGCTTCTCGGGTCTTCTTCCCACAAACCAAAAAGTACAATGGCTCATCAAAACAGGCAGGGTACCAGCAACAAGAATTGTGAGATACTCTACTATTGGGAAGTCAAGCCTAGACCCCCTCCCCTAGCAAGTAGTTTTGTATTTTGCAAGTGCAAATGGAGAAGGGTGTCAGTGGGAGATAGCTTTAGATGGCTTCACATACTTCCTGTGTTCTGAGAGAATCAGAAGGCAGCCTGACAAGTCTGAGATTAGCAACATTAACACTTTTCTGTAAAAGCCACTCCCCTACCCACCCTGGAACTGCCATTGCTAAGAGAAGTACTATGAACAAACTCTAAAACAAACAAACAAACAAAAAAAAAACATAAAGAAAAGCACCCAGGAAATGAAGGCACTAAGATCAAGATTTCAAGGCCAGACTACCAATTATAGCAAGACCCTGTCTTTAAAAAATAAATAAAACCTAAATACAGTCAGTGGTGGTGCACACCTTTAGTCCCAGCACTCAGGAGGCAGAGGCCAGAGGATCTCTGTGAGTTTGAGGCCAGCTGAGTCTACAAAGTGAGGTACAGGGCAGTCAGTGACACTCAGAAAAACCCTGCAATTAACGACGACAACAACAAAAAAAAAAAAAAAAGCCATGTGCAATAAATGGGCTTGACATTGAATTGCAAAGACCTAGTCCAGGAATGTTTGTTTTTGTTTGGCCCAGGTCCAATTAATGCCTAGGTTTAGCAATCCAGGCACAATCCTCATCCCCATAAAGAGGGTACATTCCCAGTATCCTCACTCCCCAGTGGGACCAAGCAAGGTGTTCCCCAGTGCTAACATTCTTCTTTCCCACCCCTCATCCTTTGCCTTTGTCCTTCCAGGGATCCGCCCCTGTACTCCCAAGTACTTAAACCAAATCTCCAGGATTTGTGACAAGTCCAAATAGCAAAGCTGACCCAGAAACATCCCTAGAAAAGAACTCTGGGCACCCAGCACTCACAATTTAAAAATTGGGATAAAGTCAGGCAGTGGTTGTACATGCCTCTAATCTCCTCAGCACTCAGGAGGCAGAGTTTAAGGCCAGCCTGGTCTATAGAGCAAGAAAAAAAACCCTGTCTTGAATTGCCCCCCACAAACTACAACCCAAAACACACCACACCACACACACACACACACACACAAATGGGATGAAGAGAAGGCAGATTCTGTTTAGCCACTGTTATCTCAGATGTCCCAGAAACATTTAGATGCATCCAGTGCACAGGCAGCAAAATTGCTCAAAATCAGGTCCAGGGACTATAAAGGTTATAAAGGAGACCAAATTCTCAAATGCCATGCCTAGAAGTCCTTGTCTGAACTGGTGCTCTAGTTGGGAAGGAACGAAAACCATCTGGGTAGACCTTGGTTTTCCAAATTCCCCTGAACTCTGGAGTCACATTCCCTTCCTACAGGAGAGTCTTCTCCCATTACCTGGAACATGACATCTTTCCAGAACAGCCTAGCAAGGCTTGTTGGTCATTCTGGATATCTGAGTCTACTCGTCTCTCAATCAGTGTGGAAAGCAGTGTTTCTGGTTCCTAGTGACCCCAGATAATGCAATGGCTGCTGCTCTCTTGCTTTGGACTCTTCAAGCCACTAAGAAAGCAGTCCAGGAGAGGAGAGGCTACACAGGAAGAAGGTGACAGCTCAAGAATCATTAAGAGCTGGGATTAGTGCAATGTAAGGGGAAAGAAGTATTCATGGGAATGCTTGCTGATGTTTAGAGGCAAGGGCTGACCACAGAAGGGCTCATCGAAGGTAAAATCTGTAATAAATAGAAAAGGGTGGAGATTAAAAAAAAAAATTTCCCCGTGGCTTCAGTACAGTTTCCAAGAGTAAAGAATATAGGCTGTCCTGCTAACCTTCTAGTTGCTGGCATTTTTCTTTATTTTATTCTTTAAAAAAAAAAAAAAAAAAAAAAAAAAACGACTATCAGTCACTGTGCTCAGACAAAAAAGTGTAATACACAAGAGATGGAGGCTGAATGGGGTGTACTGTGGGAGAAGTTTACTGGTTGCTTTAACATACCACCCCTTTTATACCTGGATGTTGAAACAGAATTCACACATCAAACCTGTGAAATGTCTGATATAGTGGATTTTAGTATATATACCACACTGTAAAACCTCTGCTACTAATCCCCAAACACCTAAACTAAAACTAAAAATTAAACCATTTAGAATCTCTTCATCTCCCCTTGTGGCTCCCTGACTAACTACATGCAACCTGACTAGAGGGAGAACCTGACCCTCATTTACAGGAGTATGAACACAATATCTCGGATTTGTCACACTTCAGTAGAAGTGTTAAGAATTGTTTCTGCAAGTGTCTAAGAGTTCCAGTAGGACAGAGTTTTGGCTGCTTTTCTGGTAACTTAACCTACCTGAATACCTGCCTCCTGTAGGAATCCCTATATACGCCACCTGCACTCAGACCCTGAACCAGCTAAAGCATTCTTCAGTGATGTTTTCATAGCACTAGAAATCACATCCATTAATCCAGTCAACCCCCCCAGCCACCACTTTCCAAGAGACAGCCTTGGTATTTGGAATAAACTTTACCCTTTACTCATGGAAAAGCTATTTTGGTTTCTTTACTGCACCCATTTTATTCATCTGGTGCCAAAAACACTTCCTTCCCTCCCTCCCACCTCCCTCCCTCCCTCCCTCCCTTCCTTCCTATCTATTTGTTTATTTATCTTGTTTTTTCCCATTCAGCTGCCATGTCTGATGACCTGAGTTAGATCCTTGGAATCATGTGGAGAGAACCAACTCACAAATTGTCCTCTGACTTCCACATAAACACCTTGGCATGCACAACCCACACACATTCACAGAGAATAAATATGCATTAAAAAAATTCCCATGCCTTTAATCTCAGCATTTGTGAGGCAGAGGTAGGCAGAGGATCTCTGAGTTCAAGGCCAGTCTGGGATACAGAGTGAGTTCTAGGACAGCCGGGGCTACACAGAAAGACCTTGTTTCCAAAACGTAACCAGACCAAACCAAACCAAACGACCCACAAATTTAATATATGCCTCAATTTCTTAACCCCACTTTAAGTATTTATTTACTTTATTGTATACATGTGTACTGTGTACAAGCAGGTGCCTGTGTAGGCCAGAAGAGAGCAACAAATCTTCTGGAATTGGACTTATAGCTTGTTGTAACCCGCCTCATGGATGCTGGTACCTGAACCTTTGTCTCCTGCAAAAATAAGTGCTTTGAATAGCTGAGTTATCTCTCCAGTCTCCAAAGATAGCATTGTTACTTATATGCATGCATGTGTGTCTGCTTGTGGAGGTACCTGCCAAGGTCGGAATAGGTGACTAGATGGCATAGAGCTGGCGCTACAGGCAACTGTGGGTGACCCAGCGTGGGTGCTGGGCAGATTTGAGTCCTCTGAAAAAGCTGCAAGCACTTTTAACTGCTGAGTCATCGCCCCCAGTCCCTTTATCTCTTTACCCTTATTTCCTTCTTTCAGTATTGGAGCGTGAACCCAGGGCCTTGTACATGTAGGCAAAATGCTCTACCACATTTTATTTGGAGAAAGAGTCTTGCTAAATTGCTCAGACTGGACTTGAACTCACTCTGTAGCCCTTGAGGGCCTTGAACTTGTGCTCCTCCTTCTTCAACATGTCAAATTGAAAGGACAGCAGGCCTATGTTACCAGGCATAATTTCTTGCTAGCAAAGTCCACACTGGCTCCAAGTGATCATATTTGTTTTTCAGCGCTCATAAACTTCTATTTAACAAATTGATTGTTGGCTTCATAATGAGTTTATTGCTACATTTAAAAATTACAAAGGATGGGGATGGAGAGGTAGCTCAGCTGATAAAGTGCTTACTGTGCAAGTATGAAAACCTGTGTCCCATTCTGCTGCACCCTTTACACTGGCAGAGTAGCAAGGCCTATAATCCCAGTGCTGGCCTGATAGTCAGGTGATAGAGCCTGCCTCAAAAGACAGAGAAAGACAGTGGAAGGTCCATACACACTCAAACAGACACACACGCGCCCACACACACACACACACACACACACACACGTACACATGCTCACAAGGGCAGATGTGAATAAACATGTATATCTTAGCACCACACAAGTGTCTGGTGCTTGTGAAAGTCAGAAGAAGGTGTTAGATCCCTTGGGCCTAGAGTTACAGATGGTTGTGAGCCATCAAGTAAGTGCTGGAAATTGAACCTGGGTTCTCTGCAAGATCAAAAAGTGTTTTTAACTGATGAGTCAGCCCTCCAGCTCTGATTGTTTTCATTATTTACTTTCTAAAATAGGTGATTCTGTGGCAAGACATGCCTTCACTGATTGACAGGATGACAGTATGAAAGATGCCAGGGCCATTCCAATACCTTTCTTTACGATTTTCCTTCAGGAAATACTGAACAGTTGTTGTTTCTTTGTCTGGTTTGATTTTTGATGGCAGTTTAGCTCACTAAGATGGAAAGACTTGCTTTCATCCTCAAACACTTGCTTGCAGAGATAAATCATGTTTTACATTTCTAATGGTAAAGCTTAGAACACAGGCACTTATGTGTAAGCAGAGGGCAAAAAATAGCAAACTTTTACAATCAAATGTATTAAAAATGCAAGCATTTAAAATGTAAGGATCTATAGGAATCTCATTTAGTTTGGTTTATCAAAATGGAAATCACAAATAGTAATGGTTTTATCAAATATTATTACACATTTCAGAGAGTAAAACATTCCATATAGTTAGATTTACAAGATATAAACAAATGAATAAATATTTATTTCACACATATACAAATGTAAGAACAAATAAACATTTAGCTGTCAAATTGAAGATGATAATAACAAACACTTTATATTTTACTTTTGATAGCAAATTATTTTTGATAGCATATGTCATAATTCTGAAGGCTTGAATTTTAAACTTAGGTCAAAGCTGCATATATTCGTTTTTGCTTTTGGTTTGTAATGTGGGGACAAATCGCAGTGCCTCACATATAGAAGGTTAAATCCTGTCGCTGGCTGGAGCTTCACTAAAATGGCTATCCTTGAAGATACAGGAGACTTCCGGTTTTTCCAGTCCTGAATCTCCTGCACTAAGGTTACCCACCAGGGAGCTTAAGTGAGTTTTCAGCAGCTCAGGATCAGGAGGTAAACATTTATTTTATTAGACAGCACAAATCTCTGTCCCTGAAGCAAAGCCCAACCTTCCTTCTTCACTGGGTAATGGGCCAGCTCTTTGGAGGTGTCATGCAACAGTCCTATATTTATGCAAAGATTGGAAGCTTGAGACAGGGTCTTTGCTGGGATACTGCTGTTCTTTAGAGCTGGCATATCCAAAATTGGTTTGCCTCAGTTGGATGTAGAATATTTTTCCCCATTATCCAACCTGCTTTTTTTGCTGGACCATTGTGATATGGGCACACCTACCTCCCTCCCACCCAACACTCCAGTTGTGTGACAAAGGGTAAAGAAGTAAATATTCCCTTATTATGGGTACATGGGAAAATTTTTTTGCTTTCAGTGCTTAGGATGTTTGCTTATGGATTATTAAGTTGAAGGGGGAAATAGGACAAAGAATATTTACCTCACTTTCCATGAATAGAGGAATGTTGCATGACACCTCCAAAGAGCTGCCCCATTACCCAGTGAAGAAGGAAGGTTGGGCTTTGCTTCAGGGACAGAGATTTGTGCTGTCTAATGAAATAAATAAATAAAATAACAAAAATGAAAAGCTTTCCCTAACTTGAAATCATAAAAGCTTTGTTTACCTCCTCTAATTTCTTAAACTCAGGGTTGTACATATGGCCTGTGATGTCCTTTCTTTCCATTCTTGTTTTTCGTGTGTGTGTGTGTGTGTGTGTGTGTGTGTGTGTGTGTGTGTGTGTGTGTGTGTATAAAATGTGGTACCAACTAAGGCTCATTATTTTATGTTGTTGTTTTGTTGTTTTCATGACAAAAAGATTGCAGAGCTCTTTTGCTTGGGTAACATTGTTGAGGTTTCAAGAAGTGATGGAAAGGTTGCTAGGCAGTGCTGAGAAAGTGCCCACACTCCCACCTTAGTAGGAGCAAGCAGGCTGTCACAGAGACAAGTTGATGTGAGCCATACCAGACCTGCTGTAGTTGCTCCTTGGTACTTTGACTTAAAATTAGACTATCTTGAGCCCTTTCTGTGTTAGAGCATAAATCAAAACAGCTGTGGGGAACATGTCTGTGGCTCCTGCTCCCAGGTGTCTCTCAGAATAAACCTCACAGGCCTAGGCCTCTTTCAACAACAAGCTGAAAGTAAAACCCAACTGTTTATAGAGCAGGATTCCCCACTGCAAAGCAGGATCTGCTGAGATGACGCTTTCCTGTTCCTGGAAGGTGTGGTGAGGAGAAATGTTAGAAAGGTGGTGGTGTTGTTCTGTGTGCCTGCAAGGGATGAGGACATCTAAACAGTACCAATAAGGGAAAAGGTAAGATCCCTTGATTTGTACCCTATCAAATAGTCAAGGGAGTGAAGGCTGACAACCTTAGGCCCACCCCTATTCCAAAGGAATATGGCTATTGCTTTCTGCTTTCCCTTTCCCTGCACCTGTTACTTTTCTTGGTGTCTCCCATGTGTAATTCAAGAAGACCTCTACATAGGGACATATACCAGACTCAAAGTTGTGGAGGGGGACTTGGAAGTGTCCAGACTGTGGCAGCACTCTCTCCTCAAGTGAAGGAACCCTCTCCAACCAGGATAACCTTGGTGAGAAGCCCAGACAGCTTCCACCTCCACCAGGAATATGGAAAGTAGGGATTCTGTCTGTGCAAAGTGATTGATCTAATTTGGCTATCCATGTGATAATTAGGGTAGAGGGGTAAGTCACAACTCCAAAACCAAGAGACTTTGGAGTCCCAGGAACCAAGAATCATCCTGAGAAGGAAGAATGGGAGGGATGGCTCTCCCCTGGCCCTTCCCCCCTGTAGATTGCTTCATTGCCCCATGCTGGGCTCTTGACCTAGCACTGCTTAATGTAAGCACCTAGAAGTAGGCTGTCTTGGGTAGGGAAGGTTTACTCATCTTTTTTCTTTCCTGAGCTGTTGAGGCACACAGGCAAAACTTGAGCTAGTCCTGAAATTTTCCAGCATGGAAGGAAGAGATACCAAGCCTGCTTTTGAATTTGAAATGGGGATAGCCTGAAATTCCAATGGAGCCTGTGAGTGAGCTAGCAGAGCAAGTATCTAAGTAGGAAATCTTTGATGTGTGTTGGCAACTGTTTGCCAAGAACTCTCCTAGTTACAGCACGGGTGCTGGAAAAAAAATGACCCCTGCATACACACACACACACACACACACACACACACACACACATTGCTTAGGCTCCCCATGTCCCTGGTGTACTATGTTGTTGGGTGTGTGTGTGAAAGAAAATGCCAAGAGTCCTTAGCTGAGGGCTGTGGGTCAAGGTCTTCCTGCTGGAATAATTTTATTAATTTTCTTTTATTTATTTATTTATTCATTTATTTATGTATTTATTTATTTTGTCTTTTTGACCTCGGGTTTATCTGGGTAGCTGTGGATCCTATCCTGGCTCTAGGTAAGAAGACTAGGCTGGCCATGAACTTGCAGAGATCTGCCTGCCTTTGCCTCCATAGTGCTGGGAGTAAAGCCTGTGACACCAATGTCCAGCAGAGCTCTTGAAGTCTTAAACATTCCTGAGCCCCAGGCTTGCATTCCCAGTACAGTAACTATACTTGAAGTTACAGGAGACTTCCGTTTTTTCCAGTCCTGAACCTCCAGCACAAAGGTTACCCACCTGGGAATCTTAAGTGAGTTTTCAGCAGCTTCAGGTGGTAAACAGGCTCTTACCATTGGCAGATATAGGCAAAGAATGATCAGCCTGCCTGAGTTTGGAAGCATGAGACAGGGTCTTTGCTGGGATACTGCTGTTCTTTGTAGCTGCATATCCAAAATTGGTTTGCCTCAGTTGGATGTAGAATATTTTTCCCCATTATCCAACCTGCTTTTTTTTGCTGGACCATTGTGATATGGGCACACCTACCTCCCCCCCCCCCAACACTCCAGTTGTGTGACAAAGGGTAAAGTAGTAAATATTCTCTTATTATGGGTACATGGGAAAAATTTTTTGCTTTGAGTGCTTAGGATGTTTGCTTATGGATTATTAAGTTGAAGGGGGAAATAGGACAAAGAATATTTACCTCACTTTCCATGAATAGAGGAATGTTGCATGACACCTCCAAAGAGCTGGCCCATTACCCAGTGAAGAAGGAAGGTTGGGCTTTGCTTCAGGGACAGAGATTTGTGCTGTCTAATAAAATAAATAAATAAAATAACAAAAATGAAAAGCTTTCCCTAACTTGAAATCATAAAAGCTTTGTTTTCCTCCTCTAATTTCTTAAACTCAGGGTTGTACATATGGCCTGTGATGTCCTTTCTTTCCATCCTTGTTTTTCGTGTGTGTGTGTGTTTGTGGGTGAGTGTGTGTGTGAGTGTGTTTGTGTGTGTATAAAATGTGGTACCAACTAAGGCTCATTATTTTATGGCCAGGCAAAAGTGAAAGTCAGAAATCAACATGACTCTCTGCCTCTGCCCCAGAAACACTGAGCACGAATCTCCACTGGAATAATCAGATATGCATGTGCCATGCTTTCCAGTTAAACATTGGTCGAGGAGGGAAAGCCTGCATTACTGATAGGAATTCAGTTAATTTCAGGTTTATGAGAAAAATAAACTTTGTTTTGTTTACTTTATATTTTCACTTTTTTTTTTCTTTTTATTTTAAGTCATGTCTGTGCTCCACTACATGGTGCAGGTCTTCTTTCTGAGAACAGATATGAAAGCATTGAGCTACTTCAAATTAGTTTACCTCTATACAGAAGAGACAGGGCAAGCCATGCATGAAAGTCAAGACCTGTCACAGAGTAAAGGGGACCTTTCTTGCTGCAGGGCCTAACAAAGCTTGGCCCTAATGCTCTTGTACTTGTAATCATGGATACATTGTGAATTTTAAAATCATTGAAATCCTGTTAGTCCTCTTGTCACTCTCTAGATTTTCACTGAACTATTGTCATTTGTTTGTTTTGGGCTTTATCATTTAGTGTGTGTGTGTATGTGTGTGTGCATCTCATCTGCCTCCCTGACACAGGGCATACTCAGTTTAAGAATTAAAATATTCAGATTTATAGTTAGATTTAGTGCAAAAAGATAGTTGTTAATTTTCCAAGACACGATTTTTCTGTGTAGCTTTTTCTGTCCCAGCACTGAGTCTGTAGACCATGCTGGCCATGAACTCATATGTCCTCCTACACAAGAGTGGTTACATTACAGGCATGTGGGGATATTTCCTGCTCCACACTGGGTTTCTTCCTTCTTCCTTTCACATTGCTTTCTTTCTTCTACCACTTCAACTTCTTCCTTTCCTTCTTCTTCTCCATCTTCAACTTCTTTTTGTTCTTTATCTTTCTTTTCATCTTCTTCTTCTTTTACTTCTTCTCCTTCTATAATCTATTGCACTTTCATGATGGGGCTTCTCTCTGCAGCTTTTACTGACCTGAGGCTCCCTTGAACTCAAACTCACAGATTCCTGAGTGCTGTTGATATAAGCTCTCATGGCCATTGCCCAGTCATTTCGCCTTTCAAGTCATTCCATATTGCAATTTAAATTTTTAATTACTTACCCCTTTGTCTTTATGTCTGCCCACTCCTGGAAATCCAGATCCACTGACCTCCCTACACAATCAAAAATAACTAGAGTTAAAATAATTAAACTGACCTTCATACACGGAAAAGTCAAAAATAAATGAAGAAGATCAAAGGGAACTTGGCCTGGGGATCAGATGAAACTTCATGAATTGCTGGAAAGCTGAACTCGTCTAGTAGTGTATGCTTACACAGAACAAACAAGTTGTGGTACTTGTTTGAACTTGGGTTAGCATGTGAAGAAACACAGATTCTGATTCCAAAGTGAGTCTTTCTTTGTCCAACTTTCTATATTTCATAAGTAAAATCAGAGAACTGGTTGGCATGGAGATTGTATTACCGATCCCACAGGCACACAGGCTTTGTATGCATTCTGACTCCACACCCCATCCCATTGTCTGCTGCTGTATCATACAAGTGACCAGTCTTCTACCAATTTACACACACACACACACACACACACTCACACACTTACTCACACACTCACTCACACTCACTCACACACACAGGAACATCCAAATATTAAATAGGGCTCAGGAGCATAGACTATCTATAAATTCCAGAGGTCACTTGGTGGCATGTAGTGCCCTCTTCTGGTGAAAGGGCATACCTGTAGACAGAATGCTTGTGCATAAAATCAATACATTTCATTTTTAAATTATTATTTCTATTATCCAAAATATCATTATTCTGATTAGTTTTGAGACAAACATATCCTCTTTCCTTTGGAGACTGTCCGAGAACACTCTCAGTAATAAAGCAGGGTTGGAATTGAAACAGATCAATTTTTGTTTGCCTCCCTACTGCTCATGGGATTGAAGGCCAATGTCACCAACAGAACATAGCTTGTTCTCCTTTTTCCCTTTTCCTTTGACTGTAAAATCCCATTTCTTTTCTCTTATTTTCTTTTTCATTCCCCTCACTCTCCATAGGAATCTAAACCTGGGTGGTGTTTCCTTTTCATGGAAGACTGTGCTTTCTCAATATGAGAGCCTCCTTACAATTTTTCAGGTGAAAATTGGTCTTACGTTGTCAATAAGAAATACAAAGAAAAAAAAGGACCTTGAAAAGTACATCATATGATTGCGTCCATCTTGTTGAGTTAACTAAGGCAAAGACCTGGAAATGAAAACCAAAGTAGGCAGGACAGCTGGCATGTGGCCTATCATTGCTGGAATTTCTCAAACAGGTGTGCTGGCCTTGTGAATTTTAGGATTATACTGCCTTGCTCCCTCCTACTCTCCATGGCTCCTTTACCTCCTTCCAACATGTGCCACAAGATATCTGTGAGAGTTTATCTTCCAGAAAGTGTGTTGTCTGTCAGGAAGACAAACATTCTTGAATGATAGATATCCAAGTAACATCATCTCAGTGGGTAAGGTGTTATATCTGAGGAATGTGAGTGAAACATTTTAGTATATATTGTACTTGTTTTTAGGGGACCTGAGTTGTTGTTTTTCATCAACATCCTCATCATACTTGTGGCTCGTGCTGCCTTCCTTTTACAAATTAATGCCTCTCCTCTCCTCTTCTTAGGGTAAATCAATGGAAAGTCTAACTTGGATATGGTTTGCTTTGGAAGTGTGGGATTATATTCCTCTTTGCTGAACCTGGGCCATTCACGGAGGACTGAGAGATGCTGTATTCACTGGAATGTCTACCAAGTATTGATAAGGGCTTTTCATGAGCATACAGCTGTAGCCCACTTTGCCTAAACTCAATACTCTATATACACTCCCCTTGGTCAGCACAGTGCCATTGCTAGCTGAGTGTGGTTGGATATAAAGATATGAATCCCTTATAGTCAGTGATTTCTGCTCCCTTGTCTTTTTATTTTATTTTATTTCATTTCATTTTATTGTTTATTTTGATTGTTTGGCCAAATGGATTCTATGCATCTTTGCAGACTGCCTGGAACCCACCCTTGAGACCAGAATAATTTCAAGCACACAGAAAATAGCTTGGCTTTGCCGTCCAAGGGCTGGGATTAATGATGTGTGACACAACCCCGCAGTTTTTATTTTATTTTGGGTTTTGGGGAAGGGGGTATGGTGGGAATGCTTAATCAGTTCTTTCTTTAGATCCTTCAGGTTTGATTTCATACAAAGTGTTCTGACCACAATTTCCCTTCTTCCCACAACTCCTTCCCCTCAGCCAAATCCACCTCGGGTTAGGGTTAGGCTTCTTGTTCTCTCTCTTTCACACATTGCTCTGTTAGTGCATCAGCTGTAATTACTTTTCTCCATGGATCCTGTAATTATCCGTTTTTAGATTATTCATGTTGTTTAGCCATGCCCATGATTAACATCTGAGTACCACCTGCTAGTGCAGAAGAACTTTTATAAGGATTTCAACTTATAGCCAGAGTATGTCAAGAAAGGGCAAGCTCTCTTACACTGGAGTTTACAATTGGTGCTACATAACCAAAGCATTACGCAGGATCAAGCCTACTTTCAAATAAGGGAGCCAATTATTCTGTTGAACTGATAGTGATATTAATAGAGGAAAGTAGAGAAAGATGGAGTGATAAAGTTAGGCACAGGGCTTCATTTGCAGCAGAACTCAAATATACGAAACTTAAAAAAAAAAAAAAAAAAAAAAAAAAAGAAATTAAAAAGGGCCCGGGAAATGGCTTAGTAGAGGACAGACTTTCTATCATTTTATTTTTATTGCAACATTTCTCTGTATACCCACTTCTTTTCTAGTACTCATACTGAAGTCCTGGTGAGCTGCAAAATCGAAACTTTTAGATTTTTGAGAACAGAGGCTTGATTCATCATCTGTGGCTAAAGGTGGAATTTTGTAACTTCTTTTTGAGTACATGAGACCTGAGAACAATAGTAGCAGAACAATACTCAGGAATCAGTTGGTGTTTTGCCTTAGGGACTGTGTGACCTTTTATGTCTTGATGTTTGATTGTTTTTGTTTTTTGTTTTTGTTTGTTTTTGTATTAACTGTCTCCATATATACATTCCCTCCACTGTCTCTCCATTCCTTCCTTCTTTCTTTCATTTCTTCTTGAAACTGGTTTTGTCTTTGTACCTTGAGAGCTGTCTTGAAAGTCATTTTGTAGGCCAGGAAGAAGTGAAAGTCAGAAATCAACCTGACTCTCTGCCTCTGCCTCTGCCTCAGAAACACTGTGCTCCAATCTCCACTGGAATACTCAGATATGCATGTGCCATGCTTTCCAGTCAAACATTGGTTGAGGAGGGAAAGCCTCATTGCTGATAGGAATTCAGTTATTTTCAGTTTTATGAGGAAAAATAAACTTTGTTTTGTGTACTTTATGTTTTCACTTGATTTTTTAAGACAGTTCGTGTCCCTTTATCTGTGCTCCACTACATGGTGCAGGTCTTCCTTCTGAGAACAGATATGAAAGCATTGAGCTACTTCAAATTAGTTTACCTCTACTAATGTTGTTGTTCTCACTATACAGCAGAGATTGGCCAAGCCATGCATGAAAGTCCAGCCCTGTCAAAGAGCAAAGTGGACCTTTCTCTCTGCAAAGCTTGGCCCTAATTCTCTTGTACTTGTAATTATGGATACATTGTGAATTTTAAAATCATTGAAATCCTGTTAGTCCTCTTGTCACTCTCTAGATTTTCACTGAACTATTTTCATTTGTTTATTTTTGGCTTTATCATTGAGTGTGTGTGTGTGTGTGTGTGTGTGTGTGTGTGTGTGTGTGTGTGTGCATATCATGTGCCTCCCTGCCAACGGGCCTACTCAGTTTGAGCATGAATATGTTCAGATTTGTAGTTAGATTTAGTGCAAAAAGATAGTTTTCAATTTTTCAAGACATGATTTTTCTGTGTTGCTTTGACTCTCCCAGGACTCAGTCTGTAGACCAGGCTGGCCATGAACTCATAGATCCTCCTGCCACCAGAGTGGTTACATTACAGGCATGTGGGGATATTTCCTGCTCCATACTGGGTTTTCTTCTTTCTTCCTTGCTTTCTTTCTTCTACCACATCAACTTCTTATTTTCCTTCTTCTTCTACCCCTTCTACTTCTTTTTGTTCTTTATCTTTCTCGTCATCTTCTTCTCTTTTACTTCTTCTTCTTCTAATTTTCTTTTGCTCTTTCATCATGAGGCTTCACTATGCAGCTTTTACTGACCTGAGGCTCCATTGAACTCAAACCCAAACAGCTTCCTGAATGCTGTTGATAAAATTCTCATGGCCACTGCCCAGTAATTTCGCCTTTCAAGTCTTGCTATCTAGCAATTTAATTTTTCAATTACTTACCCCTTTGACTTTATGTCTACGCACTCCTGGAAATCCAGATCCTCCGACCTCCCTACACAATCAAAAATAACTAGAGTTAAAATAATTAACCTGGCCTTCATACAGGTGTAAATCAAAAATAAATGAAGAAGATCGAAGGGAACTTGGCCTGGGGATCAGATGAAACTTCACGGATTGCAGGAAAGCTGAACTAGTCTAGAGGTGTATGCTTACACAGAACAAACAAGTAGTGCTGCTTGTTTGAACTTGAGTTAGTATGTGAAGAAACACAGGTTCTGATTCCTAAGTGAGTCTTTCTTTTCCACCTTTCTTTATTTCATAAGTAAAATCAGAGACCTGGTTGGCATGGAGCTTGTATTGCCAGTCCCACAAGCAAACAGGCTTTGTAGGCATTCTGCCTCCACACCCCATCCCGTTGTCTCCTGCTGTATCATACAAATGCCCAGTCTTCTACCAATTTACACACACACAGACACATGCACGCACACACACACACACACACACACACACACAAACACACAAACACACACTCACACATTCACAAACACACACACTTATTAAAAAATAGGGCCCAGGAGCATAGACTGTCTATAAATTGCAGAGGTCACTTGGTGGCATGTAGTGCCCTCTTCTGGTGAAAAGGCAGACAGAATACTCATGCATAAAATCAATCCAGAAGCATTTCATTTCTACTTATTATTACTATTATCATCATTATTATTATTCTGATTATTTTTGAGACAAACATTTAGTCTTTTCGTGGGAGAATGTCCTTGAACACTCTCTGTAATAAAGCAGGCTTGGAATTCAAACAGATCAATTTATGTTTGCCTCCCTAGTGTTGATGGTATTGACGGCCAATGTCAGGAACAGAACATAGTGTGTTCTCCTTTTTTCCCTTTTCCTTTGTCTGTAAACTCACATTTCTTCTCTCTTGTTTTATTTTTCTTTCCCTTCACTCTCCATAGGAATCTAAACCTGGGCGGTGTTTTCCTTTTCATATAAGGCTGTGCTTTCCCAATATAAGAGCTTCCTACAATTCTTCAAGTGAAATTTGATTTTACTTTGCCACTGGGAAACACAAAGAACAAACAGGACCTTGAAAAGTACATCATATGATTGTGTCCATCTTGGTATCTTGTTGAGGTAACTCAAGCAAAGACGTGGAAATGAAAACCAAAGTAGGCAGGGCAGCCGGCATGTGGCCCATCATTGCTGGATTCTCTCAAACAACTGTGCTGGCCTTATGAATTTTAGCATTGTACTCCCTTGCTCTCTCTTACTCTCCATGGCTCCTTTACCTCCTTCCAACACGTGCCACAAGATATCTGTGAGAGTTGATCTTCCAGAAAGCGTGTTGTCTGTCAGGAAGACAAACATTCTTGAATGATAGCTTTCCATTTTACATCATCTCAGTGGGTAAGGTTTTGTCGCTGAGGCATATGAATGAACCATTTTAGTATATATTGTACTTGTTTTTAGGGGACCAAAGTTGTTGTTATTCATCAACATCCTCATCAAACTTGTGGCTCCTGCTGCCTTCCTTTTACAAATTAATTGCCTCTCTCCCTCTACTCTCGTGAGGGTAAATCAATGGAAAGTCTAACTTGGATATGGCTTGCTTTGGAATTGTGGGATTATATTTCTCTTTGCTGAACCTGGGCCATTCAGGTAGGACTGAGAGATGCTGCATTCACTGGAAAGTCTACCAAGTATTGATAATGGCTTTTCATAAGCATACAGCTGGAGCCCACTTTGCCTAAACTCAATACCCTATATATCCTCACCTGGGTCATCACAGGGCCATTGCTAGCTGATTGTGGTTGGATATAAAGAAAGGAATCACTTAGAGTCAGAGAGTTCTGCTCCCTTGTATTTTATTTTACTTCATTTTTCTGTTGATTTTCATAGTTTGGCAAAATGTATACTATGCATCTTTGTAGACTGTCCTGGAACTCACTTTTGAGACCAGACTGGCTTCAAGCACACAGAAAATAGCTCAGCTCTGCCTCACAAGGCCTGAGATTAATGATGTGTGACACAACCCCACAGTTTTTAATTTAATTTTGTTTTTGGGGAAGGGGGTATGGTGGGAATGCTTAATCAGTTCTTTCTTTAGATCCTTCAGGATTGATTTCATACAAAGTGTTCTGACCACAGTTTCCCTTCTTCCCACAGCTCCTTCTCCTTAGCCAAATCCAACTGGTGTTAGGGTTATGCTTCTAGTTCACTCTCTTTCATACATTGCTGTGTTAATGCAAGAGCTGTAATTATTTTTCTCCATGGATCCTGGAATTATCAGTTTTTAGATTCTGCATGTGGTTTCGCCATGCACATGATTAAAATCAGTGAAATCTGAGTACCACCTGCCAGTGCAAAAGAACTTTTACGAGGATTTCAACTTATAGTCAGAGTATGTCAGGAAAGGGCAAGCTCTCTGTCACTGGGTTTAGAGCATTTACAATTGGTGATACATAACCAAAGCATTACACAGGATCAAGCCAACTTTCAAATAAGGTAGCCAATCATTCTGTTGTACTGATAGTCACATTAATAGAGGAAATTAGAGAAAGATAGAGTGATAAATTTAGGGACATGGCTTCCTTTCCAGCAGAAGTCAAATATATGAAATTAAAAAAAAAAAAATAACCAGAAATGGCCTGGGAGATGTCTTAATAGTTGAAAGTCTTTCTGTCTTTTTTTTTTTCAGCATTTCTCTATATAACCATTTCTTTTCTAGAACTCAGATTGTAGTCCTGGTGAGCTGACAAATCTCTGCTTTCCGATTTTTGAGAACAGAGGCTTGATTCATCATCTGTGGCTAAAAGTTGGAATTTTGTTATTGATTTTTGAGTACATGAGACCTGAGAACTATAGTAGCAGAACAATACTCAGGAATCAGTTGGTGTTCTGCCTTAGGGACTGTGTGAAATTTTTGTCTTGATGTTTGTTTGTTTTTGTTTTTTAGTTTGTTTTTTGTATTAACTGTCTCCATATTTACATTTCCTCCACTGTCTCTCCCTTCCTTCCTTCTTCCTTTCATTTCTTTTGGAAACTGGTTTTGTCTTTGTACCTTGAGAGCTGTCTTGAAACTCATTTTGTAGGCCAGGCAGAAGTGAAAGTCAGAAATCAACCTGTCTATCTGCCTCTGCCTCTGCCTCTTCCTCAGAACCACTGTGTACCAATCTCCACTTGAATACTCATATATGCATGTGCCGTGCTTTCCAGTTAAACATTGGTTGAGGAGGGAAAGCCTACATGGCTGATAGGAATTCAGTTATTTTCAGGTTTATGAGGAACTATAATCTTTGTTTTGTTTACTTTATATTTTCACTTGTGGTTTCTTTTTTTTCTTTTTTTTAAAGACAGCTTGTGTCCCTTTATCTTTGCTCAACTTCATGGTGCAGGTCTTCTTTCTGAGAACAGATATGAAAGCATTGAGCTTACTCAAATTAGTTTACCTCTACTACTGTTGCTGTTGTCACTATACAGCAGAGATTGGCCAAGCCATACATGAAAGTCCAGCCCTGTCAAAGTGCAAAGGGGACCTTTCTTGCTTTAGGGCCTAACAAAGCTTGGCCCTAATTCTCTAGTACTTGTAATTATGGATACATTGTGAATTTTAAAATCATTGAAATCCTGTTAGTCCTCTTGTCACTCTCTAGATTTTCACTGAACTATTTTCATTTGTTTATTTTTGGCTTTATCATTGAGTGTGTGTGTGTGTGTGTGTGTGTGTGTGTGTGTGTGTGTGCATATCATGTGCCTCCCTGCCAAAGGGCCTACTCAGTTTGAGCATGAATATGTTCAGATTTGTAGTTAGATTTAGTGCAAAAAGATAGTTTTCAATTTTTCAAGACATGATTTTTCTGTGTTGCTTTGACTCTCCCAGGACTCTGTAGACCAGGCTGCCCATGAACAAATAGATCCTCTTGCCACCACAGTGGTTACATTACAGGCATGTGGGGTTATTTCCTGCTCCATACTGGGTTTTCTTCTTTCTTCCTTGCTTTCTTTCTTCTACCACATCAACTTCTTATTTTCCTTCTTCTTCTACCCCTTCTACTTCTTTTTGTTCTTTATCTTTCTCGTCATCTTCTTCTCTTTTACTTCTTCTTCTTCTAATTTTCTTTTGCTCTTTCATCATGAGGCTTCACTATGCAGCTTTTACTGACCTGAGGCTCCATTGAACTCAAACCCAAACAGCTTCCTGAATGCTGTTGATAAAATTCTCATGGCCACTGCCCAGTAATTTCGCCTTTCAAGTCTTGCTATCTAGCAATTTAATTTTTCAATTACTTACCCCTTTGACTTTATGTCTACGCACTCCTGGAAATCCAGATCCTCCGACCTCCCTACACAATCAAAAATAACTAGAGTTAAAATAATTAACCTGGCCTTCATACAGGTGTAAATCAAAAATAAATGAAGAAGATCGAAGGGAACTTGGCCTGGGGATCAGATGAAACGTCACGGATTGCTGGAAAGCTGAACTAGTCTAGAGGTGTATGCTTACACAGAACAAACAAGTAGTGCTGCTTGTTTGAACTTGGGTTAGTATGTGAAGAAACACAGGTTCTGATTCCAAAGTGAGTCTTTCTTTTCCACCTTTCTTTATTTCATAAGAAAAATCAGAGACCTGGTTGGCATGGAGCTTGTATTGCCAGTCCCACAAGCAAACAGGCTTTGTAGGCATTCTGCCTCCACACGCTATCCCATTGTCTCCTGCTGTATCATACAAATGCCCAGTCTTCTACCAATTTACACACACACAGACACATGCACGCACACACACACACACACACACACACACACACAAACACACACTCACACATTCACAAACACACACACTTATTAAAGAATAGGGCCCAGGAGCAAAGACTGTCTATAAATTGCAGAGGTCACTTGGTGGCATGTAGTGCCCTCTTCCTGTGAAAGGGCAGACAGAATACTCATGCATAAAATCAATCCAGAAGCATTTCATTTCTACTTATTATTACTATTATCATCATTATTATTATTCTGATTATTTTTGAGACAAACATTTAGTCTTTTCGTGGGAGAATGTCCTTGAACACTCTCTGTAATAAAGCAGGCTTGGAATTCAAACAGATCAATTTATGTTTGCCTCCCTAGTGTTGATGGGATTGACGGCCAATGTCAGGAACAGAACATAGTGTGTTCTCCTTTTTTCCCTTTTCCTTTGTCTGTAAACTCACATTTCTTCTCTCTTGTTTTCTTTTTCTTTCCCTTCACTCTCCATAGGAATCTAAACCTGGGCGGTGTTTTCCTTTTCATATAAGGCTGTGCTTTCCCAATATAAGAGCTTCCTACAATTCTTCAAGTGAAATTTGATTTTACTTTGTCACTGGGAAACACAAAGAACAAACAGGACCTTGAAAAGTACATCATATGATTGTGTCCATCTTGGTATCTTGTTGAGGTAACTCAAGCAAAGACGTGGAAATGAAAACCAAAGTAGGCAGGGCAGCCGGCATGTGGCCCATCATTGCTGGATTCTCTCAAACAACTGTGCTGGCCTTATGAATTTTAGCATTGTACTCCCTTGCTCTCTCTTACTCTCCATGGCTCCTTTACCTCCTTCCAACACGTGCCACAAGATATCTGTGAGAGTTGATCTTCCAGAAAGCGTGTTGTCTGTCAGGAAGACAAACATTCTTGAATGATAGCTTTCCATTTTACATCATCTCAGTGGGTAAGGTTTTGTCACTGAGGAATATGAATGAACCATTTTAGTATATATTGTACTTGTTTTTAGGGGACCAAAGTTGTTGTTATTCATCAACATCCTCATCAAACTTGTGGCTCCTGCTGCCTTCCTTTTACAAATTAATTGCCTCTCTCCCTCTCCTCTCGTGAGGGTAAATCAATGGAAAGTCTAACTTGGATATGGCTTGCTTTGGAATTGTGGGATTATATTCCTCTTTGCTGAACCTAGGCCATTCAGGTAGGACTGAGAGATGCTGCATTCACTGGAAAGTCTACCAAGTATTGATAATGGCTTTTCATAAGCATACAGCTGGAGCCCACTTTGCCTAAACTCAATAACCTATATATCCTCACCTGGGTCATCACAGGGCCATTGCTAGCTGATTGTGGTTGGATATAAAGAAAGGAATCACTTAGAGTCAGAGAGTTCTGCTCCCTTGTCTTTTTATTTTACTTCATTTTTCTGTTGATTTTCATTGTTTGGCAAAAAGTATACTATGCATCTTTGTAGACTGTCCTGGAACTCACTTTTGAGACCAGACTGGCTTCAAGCACACAGAAAATAGCTCAGCTCTGCCTCACAAGGCCTGAGATTAATGATATGTGACACAACCCCACAGTTTTTAATTTAATTTTGTTTTTGGGGAAGGGGGTATGGTGGGAATGCTTAATCAGTTCTTTCTTTAGATCCTTCAGGATTGATTTCATACAAAGTGTTCTGACCACAGTTTCCCTTCTTCCCACAGCTCCTTCTCCTCAGCCAAATCCAACTGGTGTTAGGGTTATGCTTCTAGTTCACTCTCTTTCACACATTGCTGTGTTAATGCAAGAGCTGTAATTACTTTTCTCCATGGATCCTGGAATTATCAGTTTTTAGATTCTGCATGTGGTTTAGCCATGCACATGATTAAAATCAGTGAAATCTGAGTACCACCTGCTAGTGCAAAAGAACTTTTACGAGGATTTCAACTTATAGTCAGAGTATGTCAGGAAAGGGCAAGCTCTCTGTCACTGGGTTTAGAGCATTTACAATTGGTGATACATAACCAAAGCATTACACAGGATCAAGCCAACTTTCAATTAAGGTAGCCAATCATTCTGTTGTACTGATAGTCACAATAATAGAGGAAATTAGAGAAAGATAGAGTGATAAATTTAGGGACATGGCTTCCTTTCCAGCAGAAGTCAAATATATGAAATTAAAAAAAAAAATAACCAGAAATGGCCTGGTAGATGTCTTAATAGTTGAAAGTCTTTCTGTCTTTTTTTTTTTTTTCAGCATTTCTCTATATAACCATTTCTTTTCTAGAACTCAGATTGTAGTCCTGGTGAGCTGACAAATCTCTGCTTTCCGATTTTTGAGAACAGAGGCTTGATTCATCATCTGTGGCTAAAAGTTGGAATTTTGTTATTGATTTTTGAGTACATGAGACCTGAGAACTATAGTAGCAGAACAATACTCAGGAATCAGTTGGTGTTCTGCCTTAGGGACTGTGTGAAATTTTTGTCTTGATGTTTGTTTGTTTTTGTTTTTTAGTTTGTTTTTTGTATTAACTGTCTCCATATTTACATTTCCTCCACTGTCTCTCCCTTCCTTCCTTCTTCCTTTCATTTCTTTTGGAAACTGGTTTTGTCTTTGTACCTTGAGAGCTGTCTTGAAACTCATTTTGTAGGCCAGGCAGAAGTGAAAGTCAGAAATCAACCTGTCTATCTGCCTCTGCCTCTGCCTCTTCCTCAGAACCACTGTGTACCAATCTCCACTTGAATACTCATATATGCATGTGCCGTGCTTTCCAGTTAAACATTGGTTGAGGAGGGAAAGCCTACATGGCTGATAGGAATTCAGTTATTTTCAGGTTTATGAGGAACTATAATCTTTGTTTTGTTTACTTTATATTTTCACTTGTGGTTCCTTTTTTTTTCTTTTTTTTAAAGACAGCTTGTGTCCCTTTATCTTTGCTCAACTTCATGGTGCAGGTCTTCTTTCTGAGAACAGATATGAAAGCATTGAGCTTACTCAAATTAGTTTACCTCTACTACTGTTGCTGTTGTCACTATACAGCAGAGATTGGCCAAGCCATACATGAAAGTCCAGCCCTGTCAAAGTGCAAAGGGGACCTTTCTTGCTTTAGGGCCTAACAAAGCTTGGCCCTAATTCTCTAGTACTTGTAATTATGGATACATTGTGAATTTTAAAATCATTGAAATCCTGTTAGTCCTCTTGTCACTCTCTAGATTTTCACTGAACTATTTTCATTTGTTTATTTTTGGCTTTATCATTGAGTGTGTGTGTGTGTGTGTGTGTGTGTGTGTGTGTGTGTGTGTGTGTGTGTGCATATCATGTGCCTCCCTGCCAAAGGGCCTACTCAGTTTGAGCATGAATATGTTCAGATTTGTAGTTAGATTTAGTGCAAAAAGATAGTTTTCAATTTTTCAAGACATGATTTTTCTGTGTTGCTTTGACTCTCCCAGGACTCTGTAGACCAGGCTGCCCATGAACAAATAGATCCTCTTGCCACCACAGTGGTTACATTACAGGCATGTGGGGTTATTTCCTGCTCCATACTGGGTTTTCTTCTTTCTTCCTTGCTTTCTTTCTTCTACCACATCAACTCCTTATTTTCCTTCTTCTTCTACCCCTTCTACTTCTTTTTGTTCTTTATCTTTCTCGTCATCTTCTTCTCTTTTACTTCTTCTTCTTCTAATTTTCTTTTGCTCTTTCATCATGAGGCTTCACTATGCAGCTTTTACTGACCTGAGGCTCCATTGAACTCAAACCCAAACAGCTTCCTGAATGCTGTTGATAAAATTCTCATGGCCACTGCCCAGTAATTTCGCCTTTCAAGTCTTGCTATCTAGCAATTTAATTTTTCAATTACTTACCCCTTTGACTTTATGTCTACGCACTCCTGGAAATCCAGATCCTCCGACCTCCCTACACAATCAAAAATAACTAGAGTTAAAATAATTAACCTGGCCTTCATACAGGTGTAAATCAAAAATAAATGAAGAAGATCGAAGGGAACTTGGCCTGGGGATCAGATGAAACGTCACGGATTGCTGGAAAGCTGAACTAGTCTAGAGGTGTATGCTTACACAGAACAAACAAGTAGTGCTGCTTGTTTGAACTTGGGTTAGTATGTGAAGAAACACAGGTTCTGATTCCAAAGTGAGTCTTTCTTTTCCACCTTTCTTTATTTCATAAGAAAAATCAGAGACCTGGTTGGCATGGAGCTTGTATTGCCAGTCCCACAAGCAAACAGGCTTTGTAGGCATTCTGCCTCCACACGCTATCCCGTTGTCTCCTGCTGTATCATACAAATGCCCAGTCTTCTACCAATTTACACACACACAGACACATGCACGCACACACACACACACACACACACACACACACACAAACACACACTCACACATTCACAAACACACACACTTATTAAAGAATAGGGCCCAGGAGCAAAGACTGTCTATAAATTGCAGAGGTCACTTGGTGGCATGTAGTGCCCTCTTCCTGTGAAAGGGCAGACAGAATACTCATGCATAAAATCAATCCAGAAGCATTTCATTTCTACTTATTATTACTATTATCATCATTATTATTATTCTGATTATTTTTGAGACAAACATTTAGTCTTTTCGTGGGAGAATGTCCTTGAACACTCTCTGTAATAAAGCAGGCTTGGAATTCAAACAGATCAATTTATGTTTGCCTCCCTAGTGTTGATGGGATTGACGGCCAATGTCAGGAACAGAACATAGTGTGTTCTCCTTTTTTCCCTTTTCCTTTGTCTGTAAACTCACATTTCTTCTCTCTTGTTTTCTTTTTCTTTCCCTTCACTCTCCATAGGAATCTAAACCTGGGCGGTGTTTTCCTTTTCATATAAGGCTGTGCTTTCCCAATATAAGAGCTTCCTACAATTCTTCAAGTGAAATTTGATTTTACTTTGTCACTGGGAAACACAAAGAACAAACAGGACCTTGAAAAGTACATCATATGATTGTGTCCATCTTGGTATCTTGTTGAGGTAACTCAAGCAAAGACGTGGAAATGAAAACCAAAGTAGGCAGGGCAGCCGGCATGTGGCCCATCATTGCTGGATTCTCTCAAACAACTGTGCTGGCCTTATGAATTTTAGCATTGTACTCCCTTGCTCTCTCTTACTCTCCATGGCTCCTTTACCTCCTTCCAACACGTGCCACAAGATATCTGTGAGAGTTGATCTTCCAGAAAGCGTGTTGTCTGTCAGGAAGACAAACATTCTTGAATGATAGCTTTCCATTTTACATCATCTCAGTGGGTAAGGTTTTGTCACTGAGGAATATGAATGAACCATTTTAGTATATATTGTACTTGTTTTTAGGGGACCAAAGTTGTTGTTATTCATCAACATCCTCATCAAACTTGTGGCTCCTGCTGCCTTCCTTTTACAAATTAATTGCCTCTCTCCCTCTCCTCTCGTGAGGGTAAATCAATGGAAAGTCTAACTTGGATATGGCTTGCTTTGGAATTGTGGGATTATATTCCTCTTTGCTGAACCTAGGCCATTCAGGTAGGACTGAGAGATGCTGCATTCACTGGAAAGTCTACCAAGTATTGATAATGGCTTTTCATAAGCATACAGCTGGAGCCCACTTTGCCTAAACTCAATACCCTATATATCCTCACCTGGGTCATCACAGGGCCATTGCTAGCTGATTGTGGTTGGATATAAAGAAAGGAATCACTTAGAGTCAGAGAGTTCTGCTCCCTTGTCTTTTTATTTTACTTCATTTTTCTGTTGATTTTCATTGTTTGGCAAAAAGTATACTATGCATCTTTGTAGACTGTCCTGGAACTCACTTTTGAGACCAGACTGGCTTCAAGCACACAGAAAATAGCTCAGCTCTGCCTCACAAGGCCTGAGATTAATGATATGTGACACAACCCCACAGTTTTTAATTTAATTTTGTTTTTGGGGAAGGGGGTATGGTGGGAATGCTTAATCAGTTCTTTCTTTAGATCCTTCAGGATTGATTTCATACAAAGTGTTCTGACCACAGTTTCCCTTCTTCCCACAGCTCCTTCTCCTCAGCCAAATCCAACTGGTGTTAGGGTTATGCTTCTAGTTCACTCTCTTTCACACATTGCTGTGTTAATGCAAGAGCTGTAATTACTTTTCTCCATGGATCCTGGAATTATCAGTTTTTAGATTCTGCATGTGGTTTAGCCATGCACATGATTAAAATCAGTGAAATCTGAGTACCACCTGCTAGTGCAAAAGAACTTTTACGAGGATTTCAACTTATAGTCAGAGTATGTCAGGAAAGGGCAAGCTCTCTGTCACTGGGTTTAGAGCATTTACAATTGGTGATACATAACCAAAGCATTACACAGGATCAAGCCAACTTTCAATTAAGGTAGCCAATCATTCTGTTGTACTGATAGTCACAATAATAGAGGAAATTAGAGAAAGATAGAGTGATAAATTTAGGGACATGGCTTCCTTTCCAGCAGAAGTCAAATATATGAAATTAAAAAAAAAAAAATAACCAGAAATGGCCTGGTAGATGTCTTAATAGTTGAAAGTCTTTCTGTCTTTTTTTTTTTTCAGCATTTCTCTATATAACCATTTCTTTTCTAGAACTCAGATTGTAGTCCTGGTGAGCTGACAAATCTCTGCTTTCCGATTTTTGAGAACAGAGGCTTGATTCATCATCTGTGGCTAAAAGTTGGAATTTTGTTATTGATTTTTGAGTACATGAGACCTGAGAACTATAGTAGCAGAACAATACTCAGGAATCAGTTGGTGTTCTGCCTTAGGGACTGTGTGAAATTTTTGTCTTGATGTTTGTTTGTTTTTGTTTTTTAGTTTGTTTTTTGTATTAACTGTCTCCATATTTACATTTCCTCCACTGTCTCTCCCTTCCTTCCTTCTTCCTTTCATTTCTTTTGGAAACTGGTTTTGTCTTTGTACCTTGAGAGCTGTCTTGAAACTCATTTTGTAGGCCAGGCAGAAGTGAAAGTCAGAAATCAACCTGTCTATCTGCCTCTGCCTCTGCCTCTTCCTCAGAACCACTGTGTACCAATCTCCACTTGAATACTCATATATGCATGTGCCGTGCTTTCCAGTTAAACATTGGTTGAGGAGGGAAAGCCTACATGGCTGATAGGAATTCAGTTATTTTCAGGTTTATGAGGAACTATAATCTTTGTTTTGTTTACTTTATATTTTCACTTGTGGTTTCTTTTTTTTTCTTTTTTTTTAAAGACAGCTTGTGTCCCTTTATCTTTGCTCAACTTCATGGTGCAGGTCTTCTTTCTGAGAACAGATATGAAAGCATTGAGCTTACTCAAATTAGTTTACCTCTACTACTGTTGCTGTTGTCACTATACAGCAGAGATTGGCCAAGCCATACATGAAAGTCCAGCCCTGTCAAAGTGCAAAGGGGACCTTTCTTGCTTTAGGGCCTAACAAAGCTTGGCCCTAATTCTCTAGTACTTGTAATTATGGATACATTGTGAATTTTAAAATCATTGAAATCCTGTTAGTCCTCTTGTCACTCTCTAGATTTTCACTGAACTATTTTCATTTGTTTATTTTTGGCTTTATCATTGAGTGTGTGTGTGTGTGTGTGTGTGTGTGTGTGTGTGTGTGTGTGTGTGTGTGTGTGTGCATATCATGTGCCTCCCTGCCAAAGGGCCTACTCAGTTTGAGCATGAATATGTTCAGATTTGTAGTTAGATTTAGTGCAAAAAGATAGTTTTCAATTTTTCAAGACATGATTTTTCTGTGTTGCTTTGACTCTCCCAGGACTCTGTAGACCAGGCTGCCCATGAACAAATAGATCCTCTTGCCACCACAGTGGTTACATTACAGGCATGTGGGGTTATTTCCTGCTCCATACTGGGTTTTCTTCTTTCTTCCTTGCTTTCTTTCTTCTACCACATCAACTTCTTATTTTCCTTCTTCTTCTACCCCTTCTACTTCTTTTTGTTCTTTATCTTTCTCGTCATCTTCTTCTCTTTTACTTCTTCTTCTTCTAATTTTCTTTTGCTCTTTCATCATGAGGCTTCACTATGCAGCTTTTACTGACCTGAGGCTCCATTGAACTCAAACCCAAACAGCTTCCTGAATGCTGTTGATAAAATTCTCATGGCCACTGCCCAGTAATTTCGCCTTTCAAGTCTTGCTATCTAGCAATTTAATTTTTCAATTACTTACCCCTTTGACTTTATGTCTACGCACTCCTGGAAATCCAGATCCTCCGACCTCCCTACACAATCAAAAATAACTAGAGTTAAAATAATTAACCTGGCCTTCATACAGGTGTAAATCAAAAATAAATGAAGAAGATCGAAGGGAACTTGGCCTGGGGATCAGATGAAACGTCACGGATTGCTGGAAAGCTGAACTAGTCTAGAGGTGTATGCTTACACAGAACAAACAAGTAGTGCTGCTTGTTTGAACTTGGGTTAGTATGTGAAGAAACACAGGTTCTGATTCCAAAGTGAGTCTTTCTTTTCCACCTTTCTTTATTTCATAAGAAAAATCAGAGACCTGGTTGGCATGGAGCTTGTATTGCCAGTCCCACAAGCAAACAGGCTTTGTAGGCATTCTGCCTCCACACGCTATCCCGTTGTCTCCTGCTGTATCATACAAATGCCCAGTCTTCTACCAATTTACACACACACAGACACATGCACGCACACACACACACACACACACACACACACACAAACACACACTCACACATTCACAAACACACACACTTATTAAAGAATAGGGCCCAGGAGCAAAGACTGTCTATAAATTGCAGAGGTCACTTGGTGGCATGTAGTGCCCTCTTCCTGTGAAAGGGCAGACAGAATACTCATGCATAAAATCAATCCAGAAGCATTTCATTTCTACTTATTATTACTATTATCATCATTATTATTATTCTGATTATTTTTGAGACAAACATTTAGTCTTTTCGTGGGAGAATGTCCTTGAACACTCTCTGTAATAAAGCAGGCTTGGAATTCAAACAGATCAATTTATGTTTGCCTCCCTAGTGTTGATGGGATTGACGGCCAATGTCAGGAACAGAACATAGTGTGTTCTCCTTTTTTCCCTTTTCCTTTGTCTGTAAACTCACATTTCTTCTCTCTTGTTTTCTTTTTCTTTCCCTTCACTCTCCATAGGAATCTAAACCTGGGCGGTGTTTTCCTTTTCATATAAGGCTGTGCTTTCCCAATATAAGAGCTTCCTACAATTCTTCAAGTGAAATTTGATTTTACTTTGTCACTGGGAAACACAAAGAACAAACAGGACCTTGAAAAGTACATCATATGATTGTGTCCATCTTGGTATCTTGTTGAGGTAACTCAAGCAAAGACGTGGAAATGAAAACCAAAGTAGGCAGGGCAGCCGGCATGTGGCCCATCATTGCTGGATTCTCTCAAACAACTGTGCTGGCCTTATGAATTTTAGCATTGTACTCCCTTGCTCTCTCTTACTCTCCATGGCTCCTTTACCTCCTTCCAACACGTGCCACAAGATATCTGTGAGAGTTGATCTTCCAGAAAGCGTGTTGTCTGTCAGGAAGACAAACATTCTTGAATGATAGCTTTCCATTTTACATCATCTCAGTGGGTAAGGTTTTGTCACTGAGGAATATGAATGAACCATTTTAGTATATATTGTACTTGTTTTTAGGGGACCAAAGTTGTTGTTATTCATCAACATCCTCATCAAACTTGTGGCTCCTGCTGCCTTCCTTTTACAAATTAATTGCCTCTCTCCCTCTCCTCTCGTGAGGGTAAATCAATGGAAAGTCTAACTTGGATATGGCTTGCTTTGGAATTGTGGGATTATATTCCTCTTTGCTGAACCTAGGCCATTCAGGTAGGACTGAGAGATGCTGCATTCACTGGAAAGTCTACCAAGTATTGATAATGGCTTTTCATAAGCATACAGCTGGAGCCCACTTTGCCTAAACTCAATAACCTATATATCCTCACCTGGGTCATCACAGGGCCATTGCTAGCTGATTGTGGTTGGATATAAAGAAAGGAATCACTTAGAGTCAGAGAGTTCTGCTCCCTTGTCTTTTTATTTTACTTCATTTTTCTGTTGATTTTCATTGTTTGGCAAAAAGTATACTATGCATCTTTGTAGACTGTCCTGGAACTCACTTTTGAGACCAGACTGGCTTCAAGCACACAGAAAATAGCTCAGCTCTGCCTCACAAGGCCTGAGATTAATGATATGTGACACAACCCCACAGTTTTTAATTTAATTTTGTTTTTGGGGAAGGGGGTATGGTGGGAATGCTTAATCAGTTCTTTCTTTAGATCCTTCAGGATTGATTTCATACAAAGTGTTCTGACCACAGTTTCCCTTCTTCCCACAGCTCCTTCTCCTCAGCCAAATCCAACTGGTGTTAGGGTTATGCTTCTAGTTCACTCTCTTTCACACATTGCTGTGTTAATGCAAGAGCTGTAATTACTTTTCTCCATGGATCCTGGAATTATCAGTTTTTAGATTCTGCATGTGGTTTAGCCATGCACATGATTAAAATCAGTGAAATCTGAGTACCACCTGCTAGTGCAAAAGAACTTTTACGAGGATTTCAACTTATAGTCAGAGTATGTCAGGAAAGGGCAAGCTCTCTGTCACTGGGTTTAGAGCATTTACAATTGGTGATACATAACCAAAGCATTACACAGGATCAAGCCAACTTTCAATTAAGGTAGCCAATCATTCTGTTGTACTGATAGTCACAATAATAGAGGAAATTAGAGAAAGATAGAGTGATAAATTTAGGGACATGGCTTCCTTTCCAGCAGAAGTCAAATATATGAAATTAAAAAAAAAAATAACCAGAAATGGCCTGGTAGATGTCTTAATAGTTGAAAGTCTTTCTGTTTTCTTTTTTTTTTTTTTCAGCATTTCTCTATATAACCATTTCTTTTCTAGAACTCAGATTGTAGTCCTGGTGAGCTGACAAATCTCTGCTTTCCGATTTTTGAGAACAGAGGCTTGATTCATCATCTGTGGCTAAAAGTTGGAATTTTGTTATTGATTTTTGAGTACATGAGACCTGAGAACTATAGTAGCAGAACAATACTCAGGAATCAGTTGGTGTTCTGCCTTAGGGACTGTGTGAAATTTTTGTCTTGATGTTTGTTTGTTTTTGTTTTTTAGTTTGTTTTTTGTATTAACTGTCTCCATATTTACATTTCCTCCACTGTCTCTCCCTTCCTTCCTTCTTCCTTTCATTTCTTTTGGAAACTGGTTTTGTCTTTGTACCTTGAGAGCTGTCTTGAAACTCATTTTGTAGGCCAGGCAGAAGTGAAAGTCAGAAATCAACCTGTCTATCTGCCTCTGCCTCTGCCTCTTCCTCAGAACCACTGTGTACCAATCTCCACTTGAATACTCATATATGCATGTGCCGTGCTTTCCAGTTAAACATTGGTTGAGGAGGGAAAGCCTACATGGCTGATAGGAATTCAGTTATTTTCAGGTTTATGAGGAACTATAATCTTTGTTTTGTTTACTTTATATTTTCACTTGTGGTTTCTTTTTTTTTTCTTTTTTTTAAAGACAGCTTGTGTCCCTTTATCTTTGCTCAACTTCATGGTGCAGGTCTTCTTTCTGAGAACAGATATGAAAGCATTGAGCTTACTCAAATTAGTTTACCTCTACTACTGTTGCTGTTGTCACTATACAGCAGAGATTGGCCAAGCCATACATGAAAGTCCAGCCCTGTCAAAGTGCAAAGGGGACCTTTCTTGCTTTAGGGCCTAACAAAGCTTGGCCCTAATTCTCTAGTACTTGTAATTATGGATACATTGTGAATTTTAAAATCATTGAAATCCTGTTAGTCCTCTTGTCACTCTCTAGATTTTCACTGAACTATTTTCATTTGTTTATTTTTGGCTTTATCATTGAGTGTGTGTGTGTGTGTGTGTGTGTGTGTGTGTGTGTGTGTGTGTGTGCATATCATGTGCCTCCCTGCCAAAGGGCCTACTCAGTTTGAGCATGAATATGTTCAGATTTGTAGTTAGATTTAGTGCAAAAAGATAGTTTTCAATTTTTCAAGACATGATTTTTCTGTGTTGCTTTGACTCTCCCAGGACTCTGTAGACCAGGCTGCCCATGAACAAATAGATCCTCTTGCCACCACAGTGGTTACATTACAGGCATGTGGGGTTATTTCCTGCTCCATACTGGGTTTTCTTCTTTCTTCCTTGCTTTCTTTCTTCTACCACATCAACTCCTTATTTTCCTTCTTCTTCTACCCCTTCTACTTCTTTTTGTTCTTTATCTTTCTCGTCATCTTCTTCTCTTTTACTTCTTCTTCTTCTAATTTTCTTTTGCTCTTTCATCATGAGGCTTCACTATGCAGCTTTTACTGACCTGAGGCTCCATTGAACTCAAACCCAAACAGCTTCCTGAATGCTGTTGATAAAATTCTCATGGCCACTGCCCAGTAATTTCGCCTTTCAAGTCTTGCTATCTAGCAATTTAATTTTTCAATTACTTACCCCTTTGACTTTATGTCTACGCACTCCTGGAAATCCAGATCCTCCGACCTCCCTACACAATCAAAAATAACTAGAGTTAAAATAATTAACCTGGCCTTCATACAGGTGTAAATCAAAAATAAATGAAGAAGATCGAAGGGAACTTGGCCTGGGGATCAGATGAAACGTCACGGATTGCTGGAAAGCTGAACTAGTCTAGAGGTGTATGCTTACACAGAACAAACAAGTAGTGCTGCTTGTTTGAACTTGGGTTAGTATGTGAAGAAACACAGGTTCTGATTCCAAAGTGAGTCTTTCTTTTCCACCTTTCTTTATTTCATAAGAAAAATCAGAGACCTGGTTGGCATGGAGCTTGTATTGCCAGTCCCACAAGCAAACAGGCTTTGTAGGCATTCTGCCTCCACACGCTATCCCGTTGTCTCCTGCTGTATCATACAAATGCCCAGTCTTCTACCAATTTACACACACACAGACACATGCACGCACACACACACACACACACACACACACACACAAACACACACTCACACATTCACAAACACACACACTTATTAAAGAATAGGGCCCAGGAGCAAAGACTGTCTATAAATTGCAGAGGTCACTTGGTGGCATGTAGTGCCCTCTTCCTGTGAAAGGGCAGACAGAATACTCATGCATAAAATCAATCCAGAAGCATTTCATTTCTACTTATTATTACTATTATCATCATTATTATTATTCTGATTATTTTTGAGACAAACATTTAGTCTTTTCGTGGGAGAATGTCCTTGAACACTCTCTGTAATAAAGCAGGCTTGGAATTCAAACAGATCAATTTATGTTTGCCTCCCTAGTGTTGATGGGATTGACGGCCAATGTCAGGAACAGAACATAGTGTGTTCTCCTTTTTTCCCTTTTCCTTTGTCTGTAAACTCACATTTCTTCTCTCTTGTTTTCTTTTTCTTTCCCTTCACTCTCCATAGGAATCTAAACCTGGGCGGTGTTTTCCTTTTCATATAAGGCTGTGCTTTCCCAATATAAGAGCTTCCTACAATTCTTCAAGTGAAATTTGATTTTACTTTGTCACTGGGAAACACAAAGAACAAACAGGACCTTGAAAAGTACATCATATGATTGTGTCCATCTTGGTATCTTGTTGAGGTAACTCAAGCAAAGACGTGGAAATGAAAACCAAAGTAGGCAGGCCAGCCGGCATGTGGCCCATCATTGCTGGATTCTCTCAAACAACTGTGCTGGCCTTATGAATTTTAGCATTGTACTCCCTTGCTCTCTCTTACTCTCCATGGCTCCTTTACCTCCTTCCAACACGTGCCACAAGATATCTGTGAGAGTTGATCTTCCAGAAAGCGTGTTGTCTGTCAGGAAGACAAACATTCTTGAATGATAGCTTTCCATTTTACATCATCTCAGTGGGTAAGGTTTTGTCACTGAGGAATATGAATGAACCATTTTAGTATATATTGTACTTGTTTTTAGGGGACCAAAGTTGTTGTTATTCATCAACATCCTCATCAAACTTGTGGCTCCTGCTGCCTTCCTTTTACAAATTAATTGCCTCTCTCCCTCTCCTCTCGTGAGGGTAAATCAATGGAAAGTCTAACTTGGATATGGCTTGCTTTGGAATTGTGGGATTATATTCCTCTTTGCTGAACCTAGGCCATTCAGGTAGGACTGAGAGATGCTGCATTCACTGGAAAGTCTACCAAGTATTGATAATGGCTTTTCATAAGCATACAGCTGGAGCCCACTTTGCCTAAACTCAATACCCTATATATCCTCACCTGGGTCATCACAGGGCCATTGCTAGCTGATTGTGGTTGGATATAAAGAAAGGAATCACTTAGAGTCAGAGAGTTCTGCTCCCTTGTCTTTTTATTTTACTTCATTTTTCTGTTGATTTTCATTGTTTGGCAAAAAGTATACTATGCATCTTTGTAGACTGTCCTGGAACTCACTTTTGAGACCAGACTGGCTTCAAGCACACAGAAAATAGCTCAGCTCTGCCTCACAAGGCCTGAGATTAATGATATGTGACACAACCCCACAGTTTTTAATTTAATTTTGTTTTTGGGGAAGGGGGTATGGTGGGAATGCTTAATCAGTTCTTTCTTTAGATCCTTCAGGATTGATTTCATACAAAGTGTTCTGACCACAGTTTCCCTTCTTCCCACAGCTCCTTCTCCTCAGCCAAATCCAACTGGTGTTAGGGTTATGCTTCTAGTTCACTCTCTTTCACACATTGCTGTGTTAATGCAAGAGCTGTAATTACTTTTCTCCATGGATCCTGGAATTATCAGTTTTTAGATTCTGCATGTGGTTTAGCCATGCACATGATTAAAATCAGTGAAATCTGAGTACCACCTGCTAGTGCAAAAGAACTTTTACGAGGATTTCAACTTATAGTCAGAGTATGTCAGGAAAGGGCAAGCTCTCTGTCACTGGGTTTAGAGCATTTACAATTGGTGATACATAACCAAAGCATTACACAGGATCAAGCCAACTTTCAATTAAGGTAGCCAATCATTCTGTTGTACTGATAGTCACAATAATAGAGGAAATTAGAGAAAGATAGAGTGATAAATTTAGGGACATGGCTTCCTTTCCAGCAGAAGTCAAATATATGAAATTTAAAAAAAAAAAAAATAACCAGAAATGGCCTGGTAGATGTCTTAATAGTTGAAAGTCTTTCTGTCTTTTTTTTTTTTTCAGCATTTCTCTATATAACCATTTCTTTTCTAGAACTCAGATTGTAGTCCTGGTGAGCTGACAAATCTCTGCTTTCCGATTTTTGAGAACAGAGGCTTGATTCATCATCTGTGGCTAAAAGTTGGAATTTTGTTATTGATTTTTGAGTACATGAGACCTGAGAACTATAGTAGCAGAACAATACTCAGGAATCAGTTGGTGTTCTGCCTTAGGGACTGTGTGAAATTTTTGTCTTGATGTTTGTTTGTTTTTGTTTTTTAGTTTGTTTTTTGTATTAACTGTCTCCATATTTACATTTCCTCCACTGTCTCTCCCTTCCTTCCTTCTTCCTTTCATTTCTTTTGGAAACTGGTTTTGTCTTTGTACCTTGAGAGCTGTCTTGAAACTCATTTTGTAGGCCAGGCAGAAGTGAAAGTCAGAAATCAACCTGTCTATCTGCCTCTGCCTCTGCCTCTTCCTCAGAACCACTGTGTACCAATCTCCACTTGAATACTCATATATGCATGTGCCGTGCTTTCCAGTTAAACATTGGTTGAGGAGGGAAAGCCTACATGGCTGATAGGAATTCAGTTATTTTCAGGTTTATGAGGAACTATAATCTTTGTTTTGTTTACTTTATATTTTCACTTGTGGTTCCTTTTTTTTCTTTTTTTTAAAGACAGCTTGTGTCCCTTTATCTTTGCTCAACTTCATGGTGCAGGTCTTCTTTCTGAGAACAGATATGAAAGCATTGAGCTTACTCAAATTAGTTTACCTCTACTACTGTTGCTGTTGTCACTATACAGCAGAGATTGGCCAAGCCATACATGAAAGTCCAGCCCTGTCAAAGTGCAAAGGGGACCTTTCTTGCTTTAGGGCCTAACAAAGCTTGGCCCTAATTCTCTAGTACTTGTAATTATGGATACATTGTGAATTTTAAAATCATTGAAATCCTGTTAGTCCTCTTGTCACTCTCTAGATTTTCACTGAACTATTTTCATTTGTTTATTTTTGGCTTTATCATTGAGGTGTGTGTGTGTGTGTGTGTGTGTGTGTGTGTGTGTGTGTGTGCATATCATGTGCCTCCCTGCCAAAGGGCCTACTCAGTTTGAGCATGAATATGTTCAGATTTGTAGTTAGATTTAGTGCAAAAAGATAGTTTTCAATTTTTCAAGACATGATTTTTCTGTGTTGCTTTGACTCTCCCAGGACTCTGTAGACCAGGCTGCCCATGAACAAATAGATCCTCTTGCCACCACAGTGGTTACATTACAGGCATGTGGGGTTATTTCCTGCTCCATACTGGGTTTTCTTCTTTCTTCCTTGCTTTCTTTCTTCTACCACATCAACTTCTTATTTTCCTTCTTCTTCTACCCCTTCTACTTCTTTTTGTTCTTTATCTTTCTCGTCATCTTCTTCTCTTTTACTTCTTCTTCTTCTAATTTTCTTTTGCTCTTTCATCATGAGGCTTCACTATGCAGCTTTTACTGACCTGAGGCTCCATTGAACTCAAACCCAAACAGCTTCCTGAATGCTGTTGATAAAATTCTCATGGCCACTGCCCAGTAATTTCGCCTTTCAAGTCTTGCTATCTAGCAATTTAATTTTTCAATTACTTACCCCTTTGACTTTATGTCTACGCACTCCTGGAAATCCAGATCCTCCGACCTCCCTACACAATCAAAAATAACTAGAGTTAAAATAATTAACCTGGCCTTCATACAGGTGTAAATCAAAAATAAATGAAGAAGATCGAAGGGAACTTGGCCTGGGGATCAGATGAAACGTCACAGATTGCTGGAAAGCTGAACTAGTCTAGAGGTGTATGCTTACACAGAACAAACAAGTAGTGCTGCTTGTTTGAACTTGGGTTAGTATGTGAAGAAACACAGGTTCTGATTCCAAAGTGAGTCTTTCTTTTCCACCTTTCTTTATTTCATAAGTAAAATCAGAGACCTGGTTGGCATGGAGCTTGTATTGCCAGTTCCACAAGCAAACAGGCTTTGTAGGCATTCTGCCTCCACACCCCATCCCGTTGTCTCCTGCTGTATCATACAAATGCCCAGTCTTCTACCAATTTACACACACACAGACACATGCACGCCACACACACACACACACACACACAAACACACAAACACACACTCACACATTCACAAACACACACACTTATTAAAGAATAGGGCCCAGGAGCATAGACTGTCTATAAATTGCAGAGGTCACTTGGTGGCATGTAGTGCCCTCTTCTGGTCAAAGGGCAGACAGAATACTCATGCATAAATTCAATCCAGAAGCATTTCATTTCTACTTATTATTACTATTATCATCATTATTATTATTCTGATTATTTTTGAGACAAACATTTAGTCTTTTCGTAGGAGAATGTCCTTGAACACTCTCTGTAATAAAGCAGGCTTGGAATTCAAACAGATCAATTTATGTTTGCCTCCCTAGTGTTGATGGGATTGACGGCCAATGTCAGGAACAGAACATAGTGTGTTCTCCTTTTTTCCCTTTTCCTTTGTCTGTAAACTCACATTTCTTCTCTCTTGTTTTCTTTTTCTTTCCCTTCACTCTCCATAGGAATCTAAACCTGGGCGGTGTTTTCCTTTTCATATAAGGCTGTGCTTTCCCAATATAAGAGCTTCCTACAATTCTTCAAGTGAAATTTGATTTTACTTTGTCACTGGGAAACACAAAGAACAAACAGGACCTTGAAAAGTACATCATATGATTGTGTCCATCTTGGTATCTTGTTGAGGTAACTCAAGCAAAGACGTGGAAATGAAAACCAAAGTAGGCAGGGCAGCCGGCATGTGGCCCATCATTGCTGGATTCTCTCAAACAACTGTGCTGGCCTTATGAATTTTAGCATTGTACTCCCTTGCTCTCTCTTACTCTCCATGGCTCCTTTACCTCCTTCCAACACGTGCCACAAGATATCTGTGAGAGTTGATCTTCCAGAAAGCGTGTTGTCTGTCAGGAAGACAAACATTCTTGAATGATAGCTTTCCATTTTACATCATCTCAGTGGGTAAGGTTTTGTCACTGAGGAATATGAATGAACCATTTTAGTATATATTGTACTTGTTTTTAGGGGACCAAAGTTGTTGTTATTCATCAACATCCTCATCAAACTTGTGGCTCCTGCTGCCTTCCTTTTACAAATTAATTGCCTCTCTCCCTCTCCTCTCGTGAGGGTAAATCAATGGAAAGTCTAACTTGGATATGGCTTGCTTTGGAATTGTGGGATTATATTCCTCTTTGCTGAACCTAGGCCATTCAGGTAGGACTGAGAGATGCTGCATTCACTGGAAAGTCTACCAAGTATTGATAATGGCTTTTCATAAGCATACAGCTGGAGCCCACTTTGCCTAAACTCAATAACCTATATATCCTCACCTGGGTCATCACAGGGCCATTGCTAGCTGATTGTGGTTGGATATAAAGAAAGGAATCACTTAGAGTCAGAGAGTTCTGCTCCCTTGTCTTTTTATTTTACTTCATTTTTCTGTTGATTTTCATTGTTTGGCAAAAAGTATACTATGCATCTTTGTAGACTGTCCTGGAACTCACTTTTGAGACCAGACTGGCTTCAAGCACACAGAAAATAGCTCAGCTCTGCCTCACAAGGCCTGAGATTAATGATATGTGACACAACCCCACAGTTTTTAATTTAATTTTGTTTTTGGGGAAGGGGGTATGGTGGGAATGCTTAATCAGTTCTTTCTTTAGATCCTTCAGGATTGATTTCATACAAAGTGTTCTGACCACAGTTTCCCTTCTTCCCACAGCTCCTTCTCCTCAGCCAAATCCAACTGGTGTTAGGGTTATGCTTCTAGTTCACTCTCTTTCACACATTGCTGTGTTAATGCAAGAGCTGTAATTACTTTTCTCCATGGATCCTGGAATTATCAGTTTTTAGATTCTGCATGTGGTTTAGCCATGCACATGATTAAAATCAGTGAAATCTGAGTACCACCTGCTAGTGCAAAAGAACTTTTACGAGGATTTCAACTTATAGTCAGAGTATGTCAGGAAAGGGCAAGCTCTCTGTCACTGGGTTTAGAGCATTTACAATTGGTGATACATAACCAAAGCATTACACAGGATCAAGCCAACTTTCAATTAAGGTAGCCAATCATTCTGTTGTACTGATAGTCACAATAATAGAGGAAATTAGAGAAAGATAGAGTGATAAATTTAGGGACATGGCTTCCTTTCCAGCAGAAGTCAAATATATGAAATTAAAAAAAAAAAATAACCAGAAATGGCCTGGTAGATGTCTTAATAGTTGAAAGTCTTTCTGTCTTTTTTTTTTTTTTTCAGCATTTCTCTATATAACCATTTCTTTTCTAGAACTCAGATTGTAGTCCTGGTGAGCTGACAAATCTCTGCTTTCCGATTTTTGAGAACAGAGGCTTGATTCATCATCTGTGGCTAAAAGTTGGAATTTTGTTATTGATTTTTGAGTACATGAGACCTGAGAACTATAGTAGCAGAACAATACTCAGGAATCAGTTGGTGTTCTGCCTTAGGGACTGTGTGAAATTTTTGTCTTGATGTTTGTTTGTTTTTGTTTTTTAGTTTGTTTTTTGTATTAACTGTCTCCATATTTACATTTCCTCCACTGTCTCTCCCTTCCTTCCTTCTTCCTTTCATTTCTTTTGGAAACTGGTTTTGTCTTTGTACCTTGAGAGCTGTCTTGAAACTCATTTTGTAGGCCAGGCAGAAGTGAAAGTCAGAAATCAACCTGTCTATCTGCCTCTGCCTCTGCCTCTTCCTCAGAACCACTGTGTACCAATCTCCACTTGAATACTCATATATGCATGTGCCGTGCTTTCCAGTTAAACATTGGTTGAGGAGGGAAAGCCTACATGGCTGATAGGAATTCAGTTATTTTCAGGTTTATGAGGAACTATAATCTTTGTTTTGTTTACTTTATATTTTCACTTGTGGTTTCTCTTTTTTTTCTTTTTTTTTAAAGACAGCTTGTGTCCCTTTATCTTTGCTCAACTTCATGGTGCAGGTCTTCTTTCTGAGAACAGATATGAAAGCATTGAGCTTACTCAAATTAGTTTACCTCTACTACTGTTGCTGTTGTCACTATACAGCAGAGATTGGCCAAGCCATACATGAAAGTCCAGCCCTGTCAAAGTGCAAAGGGGACCTTTCTTGCTTTAGGGCCTAACAAAGCTTGGCCCTAATTCTCTAGTACTTGTAATTATGGATACATTGTGAATTTTAAAATCATTGAAATCCTGTTAGTCCTCTTGTCACTCTCTAGATTTTCACTGAACTATTTTCATTTGTTTATTTTTGGCTTTATCATTGATGTGTGTGTGTGTGTGTGTGTGTGTGTGTGTGTGTGTGTGTGTGTGTGTGCATATCATGTGCCTCCCTGCCAAAGGGCCTACTCAGTTTGAGCATGAATATGTTCAGATTTGTAGTTAGATTTAGTGCAAAAAGATAGTTTTCAATTTTTCAAGACATGATTTTTCTGTGTTGCTTTGACTCTCCCAGGACTCTGTAGACCAGGCTGCCCATGAACAAATAGATCCTCTTGCCACCACAGTGGTTACATTACAGGCATGTGGGGTTATTTCCTGCTCCATACTGGGTTTTCTTCTTTCTTCCTTGCTTTCTTTCTTCTACCACATCAACTTCTTATTTTCCTTCTTCTTCTACCCCTTCTACTTCTTTTTGTTCTTTATCTTTCTCGTCATCTTCTTCTCTTTTACTTCTTCTTCTTCTAATTTTCTTTTGCTCTTTCATCATGAGGCTTCACTATGCAGCTTTTACTGACCTGAGGCTCCATTGAACTCAAACCCAAACAGCTTCCTGAATGCTGTTGATAAAATTCTCATGGCCACTGCCCAGTAATTTCGCCTTTCAAGTCTTGCTATCTAGCAATTTAATTTTTCAATTACTTACCCCTTTGACTTTATGTCTACGCACTCCTGGAAATCCAGATCCTCCGACCTCCCTACACAATCAAAAATAACTAGAGTTAAAATAATTAACCTGGCCTTCATACAGGTGTAAATCAAAAATAAATGAAGAAGATCGAAGGGAACTTGGCCTGGGGATCAGATGAAACGTCACAGATTGCTGGAAAGCTGAACTAGTCTAGAGGTGTATGCTTACACAGAACAAACAAGTAGTGCTGCTTGTTTGAACTTGGGTTAGTATGTGAAGAAACACAGGTTCTGATTCCAAAGTGAGTCTTTCTTTTCCACCTTTCTTTATTTCATAAGTAAAATCAGAGACCTGGTTGGCATGGAGCTTGTATTGCCAGTTCCACAAGCAAACAGGCTTTGTAGGCATTCTGCCTCCACACCCCATCCCGTTGTCTCCTGCTGTATCATACAAATGCCCAGTCTTCTACCAATTTACACACACACAGACACATGCACGCACACACACACACACACACACACAAACACACAAACACACACTCACACATTCACAAACACACACACTTATTAAAGAATAGGGCCCAGGAGCATAGACTGTCTATAAATTGCAGAGGTCACTTGGTGGCATGTAGTGCCCTCTTCTGGTCAAAGGGCAGACAGAATACTCATGCATAAATTCAATCCAGAAGCATTTCATTTCTACTTATTATTACTATTATCATCATTATTATTATTCTGATTATTTTTGAGACAAACATTTAGTCTTTTCGTAGGAGAATGTCCTTGAACACTCTCTGTAATAAAGCAGGCTTGGAATTCAAACAGATCAATTTATGTTTGCCTCCCTAGTGTTGATGGGATTGACGGCCAATGTCAGGAACAGAACATAGTGTGTTCTCCTTTTTTCCCTTTTCCTTTGTCTGTAAACTCACATTTCTTCTCTCTTGTTTTCTTTTTCTTTCCCTTCACTCTCCATAGGAATCTAAACCTGGGCGGTGTTTTCCTTTTCATATAAGGCTGTGCTTTCCCAATATAAGAGCTTCCTACAATTCTTCAAGTGAAATTTGATTTTACTTTGTCACTGGGAAACACAAAGAACAAACAGGACCTTGAAAAGTACATCATATGATTGTGTCCATCTTGGTATCTTGTTGAGGTAACTCAAGCAAAGACGTGGAAATGAAAACCAAAGTAGGCAGGGCAGCCGGCATGTGGCCCATCATTGCTGGATTCTCTCAAACAACTGTGCTGGCCTTATGAATTTTAGCATTGTACTCCCTTGCTCTCTCTTACTCTCCATGGCTCCTTTACCTCCTTCCAACACGTGCCACAAGATATCTGTGAGAGTTGATCTTCCAGAAAGCGTGTTGTCTGTCAGGAAGACAAACATTCTTGAATGATAGCTTTCCATTTTACATCATCTCAGTGGGTAAGGTTTTGTCACTGAGGAATATGAATGAACCATTTTAGTATATATTGTACTTGTTTTTAGGGGACCAAAGTTGTTGTTATTCATCAACATCCTCATCAAACTTGTGGCTCCTGCTGCCTTCCTTTTACAAATTAATTGCCTCTCTCCCTCTCCTCTCGTGAGGGTAAATCAATGGAAAGTCTAACTTGGATATGGCTTGCTTTGGAATTGTGGGATTATATTCCTCTTTGCTGAACCTAGGCCATTCAGGTAGGACTGAGAGATGCTGCATTCACTGGAAAGTCTACCAAGTATTGATAATGGCTTTTCATAAGCATACAGCTGGAGCCCACTTTGCCTAAACTCAATACCCTATATATCCTCACCTGGGTCATCACAGGGCCATTGCTAGCTGATTGTGGTTGGATATAAAGAAAGGAATCACTTAGAGTCAGAGAGTTCTGCTCCCTTGTCTTTTTATTTTACTTCATTTTTCTGTTGATTTTCATTGTTTGGCAAAAAGTATACTATGCATCTTTGTAGACTGTCCTGGAACTCACTTTTGAGACCAGACTGGCTTCAAGCACACAGAAAATAGCTCAGCTCTGCCTCACAAGGCCTGAGATTAATGATATGTGACACAACCCCACAGTTTTTAATTTAATTTTGTTTTTGGGGAAGGGGGTATGGTGGGAATGCTTAATCAGTTCTTTCTTTAGATCCTTCAGGATTGATTTCATACAAAGTGTTCTGACCACAGTTTCCCTTCTTCCCACAGCTCCTTCTCCTCAGCCAAATCCAACTGGTGTTAGGGTTATGCTTCTAGTTCACTCTCTTTCACACATTGCTGTGTTAATGCAAGAGCTGTAATTACTTTTCTCCATGGATCCTGGAATTATCAGTTTTTAGATTCTGCATGTGGTTTAGCCATGCACATGATTAAAATCAGTGAAATCTGAGTACCACCTGCTAGTGCAAAAGAACTTTTACGAGGATTTCAACTTATAGTCAGAGTATGTCAGGAAAGGGCAAGCTCTCTGTCACTGGGTTTAGAGCATTTACAATTGGTGATACATAACCAAAGCATTACACAGGATCAAGCCAACTTTCAATTAAGGTAGCCAATCATTCTGTTGTACTGATAGTCACAATAATAGAGGAAATTAGAGAAAGATAGAGTGATAAATTTAGGGACATGGCTTCCTTTCCAGCAGAAGTCAAATATATGAAATTAAAAAAAAAAAAATAACCAGAAATGGCCTGGTAGATGTCTTAATAGTTGAAAGTCTTTCTGTCTTTTTTTTTTTTTCAGCATTTCTCTATATAACCATTTCTTTTCTAGAACTCAGATTGTAGTCCTGGTGAGCTGACAAATCTCTGCTTTCCGATTTTTGAGAACAGAGGCTTGATTCATCATCTGTGGCTAAAAGTTGGAATTTTGTTATTGATTTTTGAGTACATGAGACCTGAGAACTATAGTAGCAGAACAATACTCAGGAATCAGTTGGTGTTCTGCCTTAGGGACTGTGTGAAATTTTTGTCTTGATGTTTGTTTGTTTTTGTTTTTTAGTTTGTTTTTTGTATTAACTGTCTCCATATTTACATTTCCTCCACTGTCTCTCCCTTCCTTCCTTCTTCCTTTCATTTCTTTTGGAAACTGGTTTTGTCTTTGTACCTTGAGAGCTGTCTTGAAACTCATTTTGTAGGCCAGGCAGAAGTGAAAGTCAGAAATCAACCTGTCTATCTGCCTCTGCCTCTGCCTCTTCCTCAGAACCACTGTGTACCAATCTCCACTTGAATACTCATATATGCATGTGCCGTGCTTTCCAGTTAAACATTGGTTGAGGAGGGAAAGCCTACATGGCTGATAGGAATTCAGTTATTTTCAGGTTTATGAGGAACTATAATCTTTGTTTTGTTTACTTTATATTTTCACTTGTGGTTTCTTTTTTTTCTTTTTTTTAAAGACAGCTTGTGTCCCTTTATCTTTGCTCAACTTCATGGTGCAGGTCTTCTTTCTGAGAACAGATATGAAAGCATTGAGCTTACTCAAATTAGTTTACCTCTACTACTGTTGCTGTTGTCACTATACAGCAGAGATTGGCCAAGCCATACATGAAAGTCCAGCCCTGTCAAAGTGCAAAGGGGACCTTTCTTGCTTTAGGGCCTAACAAAGCTTGGCCCTAATTCTCTAGTACTTGTAATTATGGATACATTGTGAATTTTAAAATCATTGAAATCCTGTTAGTCCTCTTGTCACTCTCTAGATTTTCACTGAACTATTTTCATTTGTTTATTTTTGGCTTTATCATTGATGTGTGTGTGTGTGTGTGTGTGTGTGTGTGTGTGTGTGTGTGTGTGTGTGTGCATATCATGTGCCTCCCTGCCAAAGGGCCTACTCAGTTTGAGCATGAATATGTTCAGATTTGTAGTTAGATTTAGTGCAAAAAGATAGTTTTCAATTTTTCAAGACATGATTTTTCTGTGTTGCTTTGACTCTCCCAGGACTCTGTAGACCAGGCTGCCCATGAACAAATAGATCCTCTTGCCACCACAGTGGTTACATTACAGGCATGTGGGGTTATTTCCTGCTCCATACTGGGTTTTCTTCTTTCTTCCTTGCTTTCTTTCTTCTACCACATCAACTTCTTATTTTCCTTCTTCTTCTACCCCTTCTACTTCTTTTTGTTCTTTATCTTTCTCGTCATCTTCTTCTCTTTTACTTCTTCTTCTTCTAATTTTCTTTTGCTCTTTCATCATGAGGCTTCACTATGCAGCTTTTACTGACCTGAGGCTCCATTGAACTCAAACCCAAACAGCTTCCTGAATGCTGTTGATAAAATTCTCATGGCCACTGCCCAGTAATTTCGCCTTTCAAGTCTTGCTATCTAGCAATTTAATTTTTCAATTACTTACCCCTTTGACTTTATGTCTACGCACTCCTGGAAATCCAGATCCTCCGACCTCCCTACACAATCAAAAATAACTAGAGTTAAAATAATTAACCTGGCCTTCATACAGGTGTAAATCAAAAATAAATGAAGAAGATCGAAGGGAACTTGGCCTGGGGATCAGATGAAACGTCACAGATTGCTGGAAAGCTGAACTAGTCTAGAGGTGTATGCTTACACAGAACAAACAAGTAGTGCTGCTTGTTTGAACTTGGGTTAGTATGTGAAGAAACACAGGTTCTGATTCCAAAGTGAGTCTTTCTTTTCCACCTTTCTTTATTTCATAAGTAAAATCAGAGACCTGGTTGGCATGGAGCTTGTATTGCCAGTTCCACAAGCAAACAGGCTTTGTAGGCATTCTGCCTCCACACCCCATCCCGTTGTCTCCTGCTGTATCATACAAATGCCCAGTCTTCTACCAATTTACACACACACAGACACATGCACGCACACACACACACACACACACACAAACACACAAACACACACTCACACATTCACAAACACACACACTTATTAAAGAATAGGGCCCAGGAGCAAAGACTGTCTATAAATTGCAGAGGTCACTTGGTGGCATGTAGTGCCCTCTTCCTGTGAAAGGGCAGACAGAATACTCATGCATAAAATCAATCCAGAAGCATTTCATTTCTACTTATTATTACTATTATCATCATTATTATTATTCTGATTATTTTTGAGACAAACATTTAGTTTTTTCGTGGGAGAATGTCCTTGAACACTCTCTGTAATAAAGCAGGCTTGGAATTCAAACAGATCAATTTATGTTTGCCTCCCTAGTGTTGATGGGATTGACGGCCAATGTCAGGAACAGAACATAGTGTGTTCTCCTTTTTTCCCTTTTCCTTTGTCTGTAAACTCACATTTCTTCTCTCTTGTTTTCTTTTTCTTTCCCTTCACTCTCCATAGGAATCTAAACCTGGGCGGTGTTTTCCTTTTCATATAAGGCTGTGCTTTCCCAATATAAGAGCTTCCTACAATTCTTCAAGTGAAATTTGATTTTACTTTGTCACTGGGAAACACAAAGAACAAACAGGACCTTGAAAAGTACATCATATGATTGTGTCCATCTTGGTATCTTGTTGAGGTAACTCAAGCAAAGACGTGGAAATGAAAACCAAAGTAGGCAGGGCAGCCGGCATGTGGCCCATCATTGCTGGATTCTCTCAAACAACTGTGCTGGCCTTATGAATTTTAGCATTGTACTCCCTTGCTCTCTCTTACTCTCCATGGCTCCTTTACCTCCTTCCAACACGTGCCACAAGATATCTGTGAGAGTTGATCTTCCAGAAAGCGTGTTGTCTGTCAGGAAGACAAACATTCTTGAATGATAGCTTTCCATTTTACATCATCTCAGTGGGTAAGGTTTTGTCACTGAGGAATATGAATGAACCATTTTAGTATATATTGTACTTGTTTTTAGGGGACCAAAGTTGTTGTTATTCATCAACATCCTCATCAAACTTGTGGCTCCTGCTGCCTTCCTTTTACAAATTAATTGCCTCTCTCCCTCTCCTCTCGTGAGGGTAAATCAATGGAAAGTCTAACTTGGATATGGCTTGCTTTGGAATTGTGGGATTATATTCCTCTTTGCTGAACCTAGGCCATTCAGGTAGGACTGAGAGATGCTGCATTCACTGGAAAGTCTACCAAGTATTGATAATGGCTTTTCATAAGCATACAGCTGGAGCCCACTTTGCCTAAACTCAATACCCTATATATCCTCACCTGGGTCATCACAGGGCCATTGCTAGCTGATTGTGGTTGGATATAAAGAAAGGAATCACTTAGAGTCAGAGAGTTCTGCTCCCTTGTCTTTTTATTTTACTTCATTTTTCTGTTGATTTTCATTGTTTGGCAAAAAGTATACTATGCATCTTTGTAGACTGTCCTGGAACTCACTTTTGAGACCAGACTGGCTTCAAGCACACAGAAAATAGCTCAGCTCTGCCTCACAAGGCCTGAGATTAATGATATGTGACACAACCCCACAGTTTTTAATTTAATTTTGTTTTTGGGGAAGGGGGTATGGTGGGAATGCTTAATCAGTTCTTTCTTTAGATCCTTCAGGATTGATTTCATACAAAGTGTTCTGACCACAGTTTCCCTTCTTCCCACAGCTCCTTCTCCTCAGCCAAATCCAACTGGTGTTAGGGTTATGCTTCTAGTTCACTCTCTTTCACACATTGCTGTGTTAATGCAAGAGCTGTAATTACTTTTCTCCATGGATCCTGGAATTATCAGTTTTTAGATTCTGCATGTGGTTTAGCCATGCACATGATTAAAATCAGTGAAATCTGAGTACCACCTGCTAGTGCAAAAGAACTTTTACGAGGATTTCAACTTATAGTCAGAGTATGTCAGGAAAGGGCAAGCTCTCTGTCACTGGGTTTAGAGCATTTACAATTGGTGATACATAACCAAAGCATTACACAGGATCAAGCCAACTTTCAATTAAGGTAGCCAATCATTCTGTTGTACTGATAGTCACAATAATAGAGGAAATTAGAGAAAGATAGAGTGATAAATTTAGGGACATGGCTTCCTTTCCAGCAGAAGTCAAATATATGAAATTAAAAAAAAAAAAAATAACCAGAAATGGCCTGGTAGATGTCTTAATAGTTGAAAGTCTTTCTGTCTTTTTTTTTTTTTTCAGCATTTCTCTATATAACCATTTCTTTTCTAGAACTCAGATTGTAGTCCTGGTGAGCTGACAAATCTCTGCTTTCCGATTTTTGAGAACAGAGGCTTGATTCATCATCTGTGGCTAAAAGTTGGAATTTTGTTATTGATTTTTGAGTACATGAGACCTGAGAACTATAGTAGCAGAACAATACTCAGGAATCAGTTGGTGTTCTGCCTTAGGGACTGTGTGAAATTTTTGTCTTGATGTTTGTTTGTTTTTGTTTTTTAGTTTGTTTTTTGTATTAACTGTCTCCATATTTACATTTCCTCCACTGTCTCTCCCTTCCTTCCTTCTTCCTTTCATTTCTTTTGGAAACTGGTTTTGTCTTTGTACCTTGAGAGCTGTCTTGAAACTCATTTTGTAGGCCAGGCAGAAGTGAAAGTCAGAAATCAACCTGTCTATCTGCCTCTGCCTCTGCCTCTTCCTCAGAACCACTGTGTACCAATCTCCACTTGAATACTCATATATGCATGTGCCGTGCTTTCCAGTTAAACATTGGTTGAGGAGGGAAAGCCTACATGGCTGATAGGAATTCAGTTATTTTCAGGTTTATGAGGAACTATAATCTTTGTTTTGTTTACTTTATATTTTCACTTGTGGTTTCTTTTTTTTTCTTTTTTTTAAAGACAGCTTGTGTCCCTTTATCTTTGCTCAACTTCATGGTGCAGGTCTTCTTTCTGAGAACAGATATGAAAGCATTGAGCTTACTCAAATTAGTTTACCTCTACTACTGTTGCTGTTGTCACTATACACCAGAGATTGGCCAAGCCATACATGAAAGTCCAGCCCTGTCAAAGTGCAAAGGGGACCTTTCTTGCTTTAGGGCCTAACAAAGCTTGGCCCTAATTCTCTAGTACTTGTAATTATGGATACATTGTGAATTTTAAAATCATTGAAATCCTGTTAGTCCTCTTGTCACTCTCTAGATTTTCACTGAACTATTTTCATTTGTTTATTTTTGGCTTTATCATTGAGTGTGTGTGTGTGTGTGTGTGTGTGTGTGTGTGTGTGTGTGTGTGTGTGTGCATATCATGTGCCTCCCTGCCAAAGGGCCTACTCAGTTTGAGCATGAATATGTTCAGATTTGTAGTTAGATTTAGTGCAAAAAGATAGTTTTCAATTTTTCAAGACATGATTTTTCTGTGTTGCTTTGACTCTCCCAGGACTCAGTCTGTAGACCAGGCTGCCCATGAACAAATAGATCCTCTTGCCACCACAGTGGTTACATTACAGGCATGTGGGGTTATTTCCTGCTCCATACTGGGTTTTCTTCTTTCTTCCTTGCTTTCTTTCTTCTACCACATCAACTTCTTATTTTCCTTCTTCTTCTACCCCTTCTACTTCTTTTTGTTCTTTATCTTTCTCGTCATCTTCTTCTCTTTTACTTCTTCTTCTTCTAATTTTCTTTTGCTCTTTCATCATGAGGCTTCACTATGCAGCTTTTACTGACCTGAGGCTCCATTGAACTCAAACCCAAACAGCTTCCTGAATGCTGTTGATAAAATTCTCATGGCCACTGCCCAGTAATTTCGCCTTTCAAGTCTTGCTATCTAGCAATTTAATTTTTCAATTACTTACCCCTTTGACTTTATGTCTACGCACTCCTGGAAATCCAGATCCTCCGACCTCCCTACACAATCAAAAATAACTAGAGTTAAAATAATTAACCTGGCCTTCATACAGGTGTAAATCAAAAATAAATGAAGAAGATCGAAGGGAACTTGGCCTGGGGATCAGATGAAACGTCACGGATTGCTGGAAAGCTGAACTAGTCTAGAGGTGTATGCTTACACAGAACAAACAAGTAGTGCTGCTTGTTTGAACTTGGGTTAGTATGTGAAGAAACACAGGTTCTGATTCCAAAGTGAGTCTTTCCTTTCCACCTTTCTTTATTTCATAAGTAAAATCAGAGACCTGGTTGGCATGGAGCTTGTATTGCCAGTCCCACAAGCAAACAGGCTTTGTAGGCATTCTGCCTCCACACCCCATCCCGTTGTCTCCTGCTGTATCATACAAATGCCCAGTCTTCTACCAATTTACACACACACAGACACATGCACGCCACACACACACACACACACACACAAACACACAAACACACACTCACACATTCACAAACACACACACTTATTAAAGAATAGGGCCCAGGAGCATAGACTGTCTATAAATTGCAGAGGTCACTTGGTGGCATGTAGTGCCCTCTTCTGGTCAAAGGGCAGACAGAATACTCATGCATAAATTCAATCCAGAAGCATTTCATTTCTACTTATTATTACTATTATCATCATTATTATTATTCTGATTATTTTTGAGACAAACATTTAGTCTTTTCGTAGGAGAATGTCCTTGAACACTCTCTGTAATAAAGCAGGCTTGGAATTCAAACAGATCAATTTATGTTTGCCTCCCTAGTGTTGATGGGATTGACAGCCAATGTCAGGAACAGAACATAGTGTGTTCTCCTTTTTTCCCTTTTCCTTTGTCTGTAAACTCACATTTCTTCTCTCTTGTTTTCTTTTTCTTTCCCTTCACTCTCCATAGGAATCTAAACCTGGGCGGTGTTTTCCTTTTCATATAAGGCTGTGCTTTCCCAATATAAGAGCTTCCTACAATTCTTCAAGTGAAATTTGATTTTACTTTGTCACTGGGAAACACAAAGTACAAACAGGACCTTGAAAAGTACATCATATGATTGTGTCCATCTTGGTATCTTGTTGAGGTAACTCAAGCAAAGACGTGGAAATGAAAACCAAAGTAGGCAGGGCAGCCGGCATGTGGCCCATCATTGCTGGATTCTCTCAAACAACTGTGCTGGCCTTATGAATTTTAGCATTGTACTCCCTTGCTCTCTCTTACTCTCCATGGCTCCTTTACCTCCTTCCAACACGTGCCACAAGATATCTGTGAGAGTTGATCTTCCAGAAAGCGTGTTGTCTGTCAGGAAGACAAACATTCTTGAATGATAGCTTTCCATTTTACATCATCTCAGTGGGTAAGGTTTTGTCACTGAGGAATATGAATGAACCATTTTAGTATATATTGTACTTGTTTTTAGGGGACCAAAGTTGTTGTTATTCATCAACATCCTCATCAAACTTGTGGCTCCTGCTGCCTTCCTTTTACAAATTAATTGCCTCTCTCCCTCTCCTCTCGTGAGGGTAAATCAATGGAAAGTCTAACTTGGATATGGCTTGCTTTGGAATTGTGGGATTATATTCCTCTTTGCTGAACCTAGGCCATTCAGGTAGGACTGAGAGATGCTGCATTCACTGGAAAGTCTACCAAGTATTGATAATGGCTTTTCATAAGCATACAGCTGGAGCCCACTTTGCCTAAACTCAATACCCTATATATCCTCACCTGGGTCATCACAGGGCCATTGCTAGCTGATTGTGGTTGGATATAAAGAAAGGAATCACTTAGAGTCAGAGAGTTCTGCTCCCTTGTCTTTTTATTTTACTTCATTTTTCTGTTGATTTTCATTGTTTGGCAAAAAGTATACTATGCATCTTTGTAGACTGTCCTGGAACTCACTTTTGAGACCAGACTGGCTTCAAGCACACAGAAAATAGCTCAGCTCTGCCTCACAAGGCCTGAGATTAATGATATGTGACACAACCCCACAGTTTTTAATTTAATTTTGTTTTTGGGGAAGGGGGTATGGTGGGAATGCTTAATCAGTTCTTTCTTTAGATCCTTCAGGATTGATTTCATACAAAGTGTTCTGACCACAGTTTCCCTTCTTCCCACAGCTCCTTCTCCTCAGCCAAATCCAACTGGTGTTAGGGTTATGCTTCTAGTTCACTCTCTTTCACACATTGCTGTGTTAATGCAAGAGCTGTAATTACTTTTCTCCATGGATCCTGGAATTATCAGTTTTTAGATTCTGCATGTGGTTTAGCCATGCACATGATTAAAATCAGTGAAATCTGAGTACCACCTGCTAGTGCAAAAGAACTTTTACGAGGATTTCAACTTATAGTCAGAGTATGTCAGGAAAGGGCAAGCTCTCTGTCACTGGGTTTAGAGCATTTACAATTGGTGATACATAACCAAAGCATTACACAGGATCAAGCCAACTTTCAATTAAGGTAGCCAATCATTCTGTTGTACTGATAGTCACAATAATAGAGGAAATTAGAGAAAGATAGAGTGATAAATTTAGGGACATGGCTTCCTTTCCAGCAGAAGTCAAATATATGAAATTAAAAAAAAAAAAAAATAACCAGAAATGGCCTGGTAGATGTCTTAATAGTTGAAAGTCTTTCTGTCTTTTTTTTTTTCAGCATTTCTCTATATAACCATTTCTTTTCTAGAACTCAGATTGTAGTCCTGGTGAGCTGACAAATCTCTGCTTTCCGATTTTTGAGAACAGAGGCTTGATTCATCATCTGTGGCTAAAAGTTGGAATTTTGTTATTGATTTTTGAGTACATGAGACCTGAGAACTATAGTAGCAGAACAATACTCAGGAATCAGTTGGTGTTCTGCCTTAGGGACTGTGTGAAATTTTTGTCTTGATGTTTGTTTGTTTTTGTTTTTTAGTTTGTTTTTTGTATTAACTGTCTCCATATTTACATTTCCTCCACTGTCTCTCCCTTCCTTCCTTCTTCCTTTCATTTCTTTTGGAAACTGGTTTTGTCTTTTACCTTGAGAGCTGTCTTGAAACTCATTTTGTAGGCCAGGCAGAAGTGAAAGTCAGAAATCAACCTGTCTATCTGCCTCTGCCTCTGCCTCTTCCTCAGAACCACTGTGTACCAATCTCCACTTGAATACTCAGATATGCGTGTGCCGTGCTTTCCAGTTAAACATTGTTTGAGGAGGGAAAGCCTACATGGCTGATAGGAATTCAGTTATTTTCAGGTTTATGAGGAAAACTAAAGTTTGTTTTGTTTGCTTTTTATTTTCACTTTTTTTTTTATTTTTTTAAAGACAGCTTGTGTCCCTTTATCTTTGCTCAACTTCATGGTGCAGGTCTTCTTTCTGAGAACAGATATGAAAGCATTGAGCTACTTCAAATTAGTTTACCTCTACTAATGTTGTTGTTCTCACTATACAGCAGAGATTGGCCAAGCCATGCATGAAAGTCCAGCCCTGTCAAAGAGCAAAGGGGACCTTTCTTACTCCAGGGCTTAAAAAAGCTTGGCCCTAATTCTCTTGTACTTGTACTTATGGATACATTGTGAATTTTAAAATTATTGAAATCCTGTTAGTCCTCTTGTCACTCTCTAGATTTTCACTGAAGTATTGTCATTTGTTTATTTCTGGCTTTATCATTGAGTGTGTGTGTGTGTGTGTGTGTGTGTGAGAGAGAGAGAGAGAGAGAGAGAGAGAGAGAGAGAGAGAGAGATAGAGAGAGAGAGAGAGAGAGAGAGAGAGAGAGAGAGTGTGTGTGTTCATCTTGTCTGCCTCCCTTCCAACGGGCCTACTCAGTTTGAGCATGAATATGTTCAGATTTATATTTAGGTAGCCAATCATTCTATTGTACTGATAGTCATATTAATAGAGGAAAGTAGAGTAAGATAGAGTGATAAATTTAGGGACATGGCTTCATTTCTAGCAGAAGTGAAATATGTGAAACTTAAAAAACAAACAAACAAACAAACAAACCATAAAGGGCCTGGGAGATGGCTTAGTATTTGAAAGACTTTCTGTCTTTTTTTTTTTTTTTTTATCAGCATTTCTCTGTAGACCCATTTCTTTTCTAGAACTCAGACTGAAGTCCTGGTGAGCTGACAAATCTCCACTTTCAGATGTTTGCGAACAGAGGCTTGATTCATCATCTGTGGCTAAAAGTTGGAATTTTGTTATTTATTTTTGAGTACATGAGACCTGAGAACTATAGTAGTAGAAACATGCTCAGGAATCAGTTGGTGTTCTGCCTTAGTGACTCTGTGAAATTTTTGTCTTGATGTTTGTTTGATTTGTTTTTGTTTTTAGTTTGTTATTTTGTATTAACTGTCTCCATATTTACATTTCCTCCACTGTCTCTCCCTTCCTTCCTTCTTCCTTTCTTTTCTTTTTGAAACTCGTTTTGTCTTTGTACCTTGAGAGCTGTCTTGAAACTCATTTTGTAGGCCAGGCAGAAGTGAAAGTCAGAAATCAACCTGTCTCTCTGCCTCTGCCTCTGCCTCCACCTCAGAAACACTGTGTACCAATCTCCACTGTAATACTCAGATATGCGTGTGCCATGCTTTCCAGTTAAACATTGTTTGAGGAGGGAAAGCCTACATGGCTGATAGGAATTCAGTTATTTTCAGGTTTATGAGGAAAACTAAAGTTTGTTTTGTTTGCTTTTTATTTTCACTTTTTTTTTTTATTTTTTTAAGACAGGTCGTGTCCCTTTATCTGTGCTCCACTACATTGTGCAGGTCTTCTTTCTGAGAACAGATATGAAAGCATTGAGCTACTTCAAATTAGTTTACCTCTACTAATGTTGTTGTTCTCACTATACAGCAGAGATTGGCCAAGCCATGCATGAAAGTCCAGCCCTGTCAAAGAGCAAAGGGGACCTTTCTTACTCCAGGGCTTAAAAAAGCTTGGCCCTAATTCTCTTGTACTTGTACTTATGGATACATTGTGAATTTTACAATCATTGAAATCCTGTTAGTCCTCTTGTCCCTCTCTAGATTTTCACTGAAGTATTGTCATTTGTTTATTTCTGGCTTTATCATTGAGTGTGTGTGTGTGTGTGTGTGTGTGTGTGTGAGAGAGAGAGAGAGAGAGAGAGAGTGTGTGTGTGTGTGTGCATCTTGTCTGCCTCCCTTCCAACGGGCCTACTCAGTTTGAGCATGAATATGTTCAGATTTATATTTAGGTAGCCAATCATTCTATTGTACTGATAGTCATATTAATAGAGGTAAGTAGAGTAAGATAGAGTGATAAATTTAGGGACATGGCTTCATTTCTAGCAGAAGTGAAATATGTGAAACTTAAAAAAACAAACAAACAAACAAACAAACCATAAAGGGCCTGGGAGATGGCTTAGTATTTGAAAGACTTTCTGTCTTTTTTTTTTTTATCAGCATTTCTCTGTAGACCCATTTCTTTTCTAGAACTCAGACTGAAGTCCTGGTGAGCTGAAAAATCTCCAGTTACTGATATTTGAGAACAGAGGCTTGATTCATCATCTGTGGCTAAAAGTTGGAATTTTGTCATTCATTTTTGAGTACATGAGACCTGAGAACAGTAGTAGCAGAACAATACTCAGAAATCAGTTGGTGTTCAGCCTTAGGGTCTGTGTGACTTTTTTTGTCTTGATGTTTGTTTTTGTTTTCGTTTTTTTGTTTGTATTTTTTCAGGTTTATTTTTTTATTTAATTTTGTATAAGAAAGTCCAATTAAATGAAAACAAATATTTATATACAATATTTGGGAATGGGCGTCCTTCTTTCCAAACTACTTCCTGCTGGTAAGGGGCACTGTCTTGGGGATTCGAAAAAGATTCAGATATGCTAGCTGTAGTCTATAGGGCTGTTTTGTCCAGGTGTTTTGAATGTAGGATCAGCTTTTACTCTGTTTCAGGCAGTCTGGCGTGATCAAACTACCTTAGTCTGGAAGGAATCCACATCTTTTCATTTTCTGTGGAAACAATAATAGAAATCCTTTTCCCCAGTAACTTGTCCTTCAACTTAAATTTTGGAGTCAAAGCATTTTTTTTAATTTATTATTTTTCCTGTCGATCCCAGTTCCCTCTCCCTCCCTCCCTCCCCCCCCTGTCATCCTTCCCTCCTTCTGTCCCTTTTACCCTCTCTGCCCTCTCACATGCACTCAAAAAACCCTCCCCTCCCGTCCCCCACCCCAATTCCATATGTAGGGGAATGCCATCCAGTTGGGGTCATGTAGATCTGACAGGTCATGTGAAGTAGGGACTAGGGCTTCTCTCCTGTCTCTAGACTAATGCAGTTTTCCCTCCATGGGGGATATGTTCACAAAGTCCTTTTGTGCACCAGGGATACATCCTGGCTCCACTGTCTGAGGTCTCTTAGACTGCTCAGTCCTTCTGGCTGAGACCCATAATCATGGGGGCCTGAGTCAGTCTCATGCTGGCTTCCCAGCTATCAGTCTAGTGGCCCTTAGCTCCTCCTTGTTCAGGTAAGCTGTCTCTATGTGTTTCTGCTGCATGGTCTTGTCCTCTCCATCTGCATCTGGGTTCTAGTTTGACTCAGTGTTTATGTATGGGTGTTTGATCCTGTTTTCAACAGGCATTAGTTGAGGACTCCATGGAGAAGTTAGTTGTTGATCTCACTCTCTGGGAAGAGCATGTATGATAGCCTTTTCACGGAAGCTGAGATTGTTAGTTGGGAGCAGTCTTGTAGTTCTCTCTACCTTTCTTTGTGTTAAATTTTACCTTCAAACCAATATTGGCTCCGTCTTTTATGTTCTCTCTCCTCTCTCTCTCTCTCTCTCTCTCTCTCTCTCTCTCTCTCTCTCTCTCTTTCCTATCTTCTATTCCTAACCAAGCTCAATCTTCCTGGTCGCACCTGATTTCCTTTCCTCCCCCTCATTTTCTCCTACTTCTCTCTCCATTCGCTGTCCTCCCCCACTTCACCTGAGCTCTGGGGGACTTGTCCCTTCCCAGTTCTGTGAGGGACTTTATATAAATCTCACCTTGTATCCTAGTTCGTCTGGTGATTTGAATTATAGGCTGGTGATCATTTGATCTAGGTCTAAAATCCATATAAGAGTGAGTACATACTGTGTTCCTCTTTTTATGACTGGGTTACCTCATTCAGGATGGTTTCTTCAAGTGCCATCCACTTTCCTGCAAATTTCAAGATTCCATTATTTTTTTCTGCAGAGTAGTATTCCATTGTGTAGATGTGCCACATATTCATTATCCATTCTTCAATTGAGGGGCATCTAGGTTGTTCCCAGGTTCTTGCTATTACAAATAGTGCTGCTATGAACATAGTTGAACAGATGTCTTTGTTGCATGGATGTGAATCCTTTGGGTATATGCCTAAGAGGGGGATTGCCGGGTCCTGTGGTAAACTAATTCCCATTTTCCTGAGGAACCGCCATACTGATCTCCAAAATGGCTGTGTGAGTTTGCACTCCCACCAGTAGTGGAGGAGTGTTCCACTTTCTACTCATCTTCTCCAACATAAGTCATCACTGATGTTTCTAATTTTAGCCATTCTGGCAGGGGTAAGATGGTATCTCAAAGTTGTTTTGATTTGCATTTCCCTGATAGCTAAGGATGTGGAGCATTTTCTTAAGTGTCTTTCAGCCTTTTTGATTTCCTCCATTGAGAATTCTTTCTTCAGTTCTGTACCCCATTTTTTAATAGGGTTAAAAACCCTTTTTAATCTTGCAGAGAACCCAGGTTCAATTCCCAGTACTTACTTGATGGCTTACAAACATCTGTAGCTCTAGGCCCAAGGGATCTGATACCTTCTTCTGACTTTCACAAGCACCAGACACTTGTGTGGTGCTAAGACATACACGTTTATTCACATCTGTGGGTATACATGCCCTTGAGAGCTTGTGTACGTGTGTGTGTGTGTGTGTGTGTGTGTGCGTATGTCTGTTTGTGTGTGTATGGACCTTCCACTGTCTTTCTCTGTCTTTTTGAGGCAGGCTCTATTACCTGACTATCAGGCCCCCGGGTTCTCCCGTCTCTCCCTACTAGCACTGGGATTATAGACCTTGCTACTCTGCCAGTGTAAAGGGTGCTGCAGACTGGGACACAGGTTTTCATACTTGCCCAGTAAGCACTTTATCAGCTGAGTTACCTATCCATCCTCATCCTTTGTAATTTTTAAATGTAGCAATAAACTCATTATGAAGCCAACTATCAATTTGTTAAATAGAAGTTTATGAGCGCTGAAAAACAAATATGATAACTTGGAGCCAGTGTGGATTTTGCTAGCAAGAAATTATGCCTGGTAACATAGGCCTGCTAACCTTTCAACTTGAGATGTTGAAGAAGGAGGAGCACAACTTCAAGACCCTCAAGGGCTACAGAGTGAGTTCAAGTCCAGTCTGAGCAATGTAGCAAGACTCTTCCTCCAAATAAAAAGTGGTAGAGCATTTTGCCTACATGTACAAGGCCCTGGGTTCACCCTCCAATACTGAAAGAAGGAAATAAGGGTAAAGAGATAAAGGGACTGGGAGAGATGACTCAGCAGTTAAAAGTGCTTGCATCTTTTTCAGAGGACCCAAATTTGCCCAGCACCCACACTGGGCCACCCACAGTTGCCTGTAGCTCCAGCTCTATGCCATCTAGTCACCTATTCTGAAGTTTGCAGGTACCTCCACAAGCAGACACACGTGCATGCATATAAGTAACAATGCTATCTTTGGAGACTGGAGAGATAACTCAGCTATTCAAAGCAATTATTTTTGCAGTAGACAAAGGTTCAGGTACCAGCCCCCATGAGGTGTCTTACAACAAGCTATAACTCCAATTCCAGACGATTTGATGTTCTCTTCTGGCCTACACAGGCACCTGCTTGTACACAGTACACATGTATACAATAAAGTAAATAAATACTTAAAGTGGGGTTAAGAAATTGAGGCATATATTAAATTTGTGGGGGTTTTGGTTTGGTTTGGTCTGTTTTTGTTTTGGAAACAAGGTCTTTCTGTGTAGCCCTACCTGTCCTAGAACTCACTCTGTATCCTAGACTGGTCTTGAACTCAGAGATCCTCTGCCTGCCTCTGCCTCACAAATGCTGAGATTAAAGGCATGGTGATTTTTTAATATATATTTATTCTCTGTGAATGTGTGTGGGGTGTGCATACTATGGTGTTTATGTGGAAGTCAGAGGACAACTTGTGGGAGTTGGTTCTCTCCACATGCTTCCAAGGATTTAACTCAGGTCATCAGACATGGCAGCTGAATGGGAAAAAAAGAGAGATAAACAAATAGATAGGAAGGAAGGAAGGGAGGGAGAGAGGGAAGGAAGGGTTTTTGGCACCTGATGAATAAAATGGGTGCAGTAAAGAAACCAAAATAGCTGTTCCATGAGTAAAGGGTAAAGTTTATTCCAAACCACCAAGGCTGTCTCCTGGAAAGTGGGGGCTGAGGGGATTAATGCATGTGATTTCTAGTGCCATGAAAACATCACTGAAGAAAGCTTTAGCTGGTTCAGGGTCTGAGTGCATGTGGCATATATAGGGATTCCTACAGGAGGCAGGTATTCAGGTAGGTTAAGTTACCAGAAAAGCAGCCAAAACTCTGTCCTACTGGAACTCTTAGACACTTGCAGAGACAATTCTTAACACTGCTACAGAAGTGTGACAAATCCGAGATACTGTGTTCATCCTCCTGTAAATGAAGGTCAGGTTCTCCCTCTAGTCAGGTTGCATGTAGTTAGTCAGGGAGCCACAAGTGGAGATGAAGAGATTCTAAATGGGTTAATTTTTAGTTTTAGTTTAGGTGTTTGGGGATTAGTAGCAGAGGTTTTACAGTGTGGTATATATACTAAAATCTACTGTATCAGACATTTCACAGGGGTTGGTTTGATGTGTGAATTCTGTCTCAACATCTGGGTATAAAAGGGGTGATATGTTAAAGCAACCAGTAAGCATCTCCCACAGTACACCCCATTCAGCCTCCATCATCTTGTGTATTACACTTTTTTGTCTGAGCACAGTGACTGATAGTCTTTTTTTTTTTTTTTAACAATAATGTAAAGAAAAATGCCAGCAACTAGAAGGTTAGCAGGACAGCCTATATTCTTTATTCTTGGAAACTGTACTGAAGCCACGGGGATTTTTTTTTTAAATCTCCACCCTTTTCTATTTATTACAGATTTTCCCTTCGATGAGCCCTTCTGTTGGTCAGCCCTTGCCCCTAAACATCAGCAAGCATTCCCATGAATACTTCTTTCCCCTTACATTGCACTATTCCCAGCTCTTAATGATTCTTGAGCTGTCACCTTCTTCCCGTGTAGCCTCTCCTCTCCTGGACTGCTTGCTTAGTGGCTTGAAGAGTCCAAAGCAAGAGAGCAGCAGCCATTGCATTACGTGGGGTCACTAGGAACCAGAAACACTGCTGTCCACACTGATTGAGAGACGAGTAGACTCAGATATCCAGAATGACCAACAAGCCTTGATAGGCTGTTCTGGAAAGAAGTCATGTTCCAGGTAATGGGAGGAGACTCTTCCTGTAGGAAGGGAATGTGACTCCAGAGTTTAGGGGAATTTGGAAAACCAAGGTCTACCCAGATGGTTTTCGTTCCTTCCCAACTAGAGCACCAGTTCAGACAAGGACTTCTAGGCATGGCATTTGAGAATTTGGTCTCCTTTATAACCTTTATAGTCCCTGGACCTGATTTTGAGCACATTTTGCTGCCTGTGCTCTGGATGCATCTAAATGTTTCTGGGACATCTGAGATAACAGTGGCTAAACAGAATCTGCCTTCTCTTCATCCCATTTGTGTGTGTGTGTGTGTGTGTGTGTGTGTGTGTGTGTGTGTGTGTGTGTGTGGTGTGTGTGTGTGTGTGTGTTTTGGGTTTTATTTTGTGGCGGCGATTCAAGACAGGGTTTTTCTATATAGCGCGCTTGCTCTATAGACCAGGCTGGCCTTAAACTCTGCCTCCTGACTGCTGAGGCGATTAGAGGCATGTACCACCACCGCCTTTCTTTATCCCAATTTTTAAATTGTGAGTGCTGGTGCCCAGAGTTCTTTACTAGGGATGTTTCTGGGTCAGGTTTGCTATTTGGACTTGTCACAAATCCTGGAGATTTGGTTTAAGTACTTGGGAGGTGATCCCAGGAAGGACAAAGGCATAGGATGAGGGGTGGGAAAGAAGAATGTTAGCACTGGAGAACACCTTGCTCTGTCCATCTGGGGAGTGAGGATACTGGGAATGTACCCTCTTTATGGGGATGAGGATTGTGCCTGGATTGCTAAACCTAGGCATTAATTGGACCTGGGCCAAACAATAACAAACATACCTGGACTAGGTCTTTGCAATTCAATGTCAAGCCCATTTATTGCACATGGCTTTTTTGTTGTTGTTGTTGTTAATTGCAGGGTTTTTCTGAGTGTCACTGAATTCCCTGTACCTCACTTTGTAGACTCAGCTGGCCTCAAACTCACAGAGATCCTCTTGCCTCTGCCTCCTGCATGCTGGGACTAAAGGTGTGCACCACCACTGACTGGATATAGGTTTTATTTAATTTTTAAAGACAGGGTCTTGCTATAATTGGTAGACTGGCCTTGAAATCTTGATCTTAGTGCCTTCATTTCTTGGGTGCTTTTCTTTATGTTTTTTTTTTTATTTGTTTGTTTTAGAGTTTGTTAATAGTACTTCTCCTAGCAATGGCAGTGGGTGGGTGGGTAGGGGAGTGGCTCTTACAGACAAGTGTTAATGTTGCTAATCTCAGACTTGTCAGGCTGCCTTCTGATTCCCTCAGACAACAGGAGTATGTGAAACCATCTAAAGCTATCTCCCACTGACACCCTTCTCCCTTTGGACTTGCAAAATACAAAACTACTTGCTAGGGGAGGGGGTCTAGGCTTGACTTCCCAATAGTAGAGTATCTCACAACTCTTGTTGCTGGTAACCTGCCTGTTTTGATGAGCCATTGTCCTTCTTGGTATGTGGGAAGAAGACCCAAGAAGCTGGCTCCTTTGGCTTCATCTCTGTTGTTACTGATGTAAGTAATATATATATATATGTGTGTGTGTGTGTGTGTGTGTATATACATATATATATGTGTGTGTGTGTGTGTGAGTGTGTGTGTGTGTTTGTGTGTCTGTATGTGTTTGTCTGCTGCAGTGTACCTAATAACCTCTCAGGAATCAAGGACTATAACCTGTAACTTCTGTCAAAGCAAATCACAGCCAGCCTTCTGCTGCCTGCACTTTGAGAGCTGGGCAGCCTCACCCAAGTTTGTGTGCCCTTCAGGAGGCAGGGAAGGCAGACTGCCTAACAGCAGTCATCTGAAATACAAAAAACAAAAATGTTGCTCTCAGGCTCAGTGTATCTTGTCTTCCCAGGGTCTATAGCCATTCTGTTGCACCTGAGGTTCCTGCTGATTCCCTTTCCTTCTCCCTCGGGGCTACCCCATAAGTAATGACACCATATCCTTGTTTCAGCCTGCTTCTCCCTGGGTTATGATTTCAGTTATGACACTTTCTACACACACACACACACACACACACACACACACACACACACACACACACGCACGCACACACACACTCATATATATATATATATATATATATATATATATATATATATATATATATATATATATATATATGAATGATATGCTGGGCCTTGTCAGCTGACATGGTATTGAGCAGTTTTACAATATTCGCAATAAAACTGGTCTGGAATTTTCCTTCCTTGGTAAACATCTGTTACTTGAAAGCTGCCAACAATGGTTCTGAGCCCATAAATCGAGGTAAAAAAAAAAAAAGCTTGATCTCTGATCATATTCAGCAAAACCCTGAACCAGTGTTTATAATTGCAAACAGTGATCTGAAGTAATCCATTTTAAGAAAAGGACAGTAGAGAGAAAAGGGTGGGTGTGGTGTTTGTGAATAATGAACAAACTGTCTCTCTCAGAACAGCTCCCATCAATGTAGTCAAGCCTAAATCTCTTCTTTAGACTAAATGGGGAATTGTAGTGCGATATCCACCCTGCCTGCACCTGTTGCCCATTGGGGGTGGGGACAGGTGTGGACATGACCTTCAGGGAGTGGGAGGGCTGGGGATGGGGTGCCTGACCCCAGCTAGTGTTCTTACATACTGGTTGGAGACAGAGCATCCTGAAGCATCCTTGAAACTGGAACCTGTGGCGATCATCTGTTTCTGGTGTAAGTGATTTCTCTCCGAATAAACATCCATCAGCCTGTTGCTTCCCAGATCCTTATTTACCACGATCGATTTTCAGCCCAACAGAGGTTGCATGACTGGGCTTTCTGCTGTTTGTGCGGGGTCTCTGTATAGCAAAAGAGGAGTGTCCTAGAGGTCTACAGTGTGAATTCAGTTATCTGTGATGTCTTGTAAAGTTCCTTTTAGTAAGCCACTGTCTGTTGCTGTTTTGGTTTTATATTTTCATTTTTCTTGTGCTGGATAGCCTTACCCATATTTTTGGACTTCAAAATAACATTTTAGGCTTATTCTAGGGAGCATAGTGCTTGCTTTGGATGATTATATATTATCCTAAGTTTTTAATTGCTTTGTTTTATCAGATCTTTTAGAGAATGCATATCCATTATAAGGAAATATCTGATGAGTTCTGGCAAATGTGAATCCCCACATAACTACTACCACAATTGGGAAATAGCATATCTATTTATCAACGCCCCTGCTATAACTCTCCCAGATCTTGAGTCCTTAGCAACCAGTGGTCTGCTTTTTCTTTTGATAGCTCAATGTGCCTTTTTTTTAGAATTCATATGATAATATCATAAGTTAGTTGTTAAACGTGGCTTCTTTCAATCAATAAAGTATATTTAATATTTAAGATCTGCCTGCATCTGAGTGGATGCCATTAATATACCTCGTTTGTTGTTGGGAAGTATCCAGTGTGTGGTCTATCATACCTTGTTTATCTAACCAAAACTCAAGAGTATTTCCAACAATATTTAGTAAACTTCATACGTAAAAACATTTTTTTTATTTGCTTGAGTGCCTGTTGTGTGTCATTTCAGAGCCAGCATGAATAAAGTAATGTGTACATTCATGGAGCTGAAAGGGGATCTAAAATACAAATCATAGTAGCTAAATTACACAATTATATGCATTAGTTCCTATGGCTCCTCTAACAAATTGCACAGTCGATGGCTTAAGGTAACAGAAATGTGTTCTTACTTACAGAAGCCAGAATACCTAAGGCAAGATTTGGTAAGTTGGGTCATGCTGTGTTCTGCGAGATGTGCCCCATGGGCCTCTCCTGGTGGGTGCTGGGAGCCATCTGTTCGGTGACTTAAAAACCACATCGCTTGGAGCTTTGTTCTACCCTCACATCACATTCTTTTCAGTGTTTTCTTTTCTAAGGACACTTGTAATTGGATTTATTGTCCATACTAATCCAGGATGGTTTCATCTTGAGACTCTCAGTTACATCTGAAAAAAAAAAAACCTTTAGGTTCTAGGTGGACACGTTTTAGGGGTTACTACAGAAATTCCTGCCAAGTGTTAAACAGTGGTAACAGGGCAGCAGAATAATTAGAGGTGGAGTGCTGGAGGACTGTAGATGTAACTTCAGTAAAGTGGTCAGAACAAGCCAGTGATGAACGAGGCGGGACAAAAGCAGTGGGCAATGCTGTCTGAAGTCAAGAGAACCCCACGTCGCAGGCACTGCCCAGGAGTGGCCCTCACTCGGGAAAAGGGCAGGGAAGGGCATGCCTGTGGGACAGCTGTAAGTACTCAAGAAGCATTGATTAGGGACAGGGTCTCACTGGGTAGCCCTGGCTGACTGGGAACTTGCTTTGTTGACCAGGTGGACCTAAACTCACAGATATCCATTTGCCTGTGTCTCCCAAGAGCTGGGATTTATTTTATATGCATGAGTGTTTTTTTTTAAAAGATTTTATTTATTATGTATAAAGTGTTCTGGCATGTATTCTTTCATGCTAAATATAGGCACCAAATCTCATTGTAGATTGTTGTGAGCCACCATGTGGTTGTTGAGAATTGAACTCAGGGCCTCTGGAAGAGCAGTCAGTGCTCTTAAACTCTGAGCCATTTCTCTGGCCTCATGTATGAGTGTTTTGCCTGCATGTTTTTGTGTACCCCATGTATACCTGGTGGTTTGGGGGGACCAAAAGAGGGTGTTGAATCCTCTGGAACTGAAGTTACAGATGGGCTGTGACCTGCCATGTAGGTGCTGGGAACAGAACCCACGTCCTCTGCAAGAGTAAAAAGTGCCCTTAACTACTGAGCCACGAGGTCAGGATTTTATACTTAAGGACATGGAAAGCTTTTGCAAGGTGGATATCCTTCGAATAATGAAAACTTGACAATAACATTAAATGTCTTTTGAGAGCAAGGTGATACAAGTAAGAAGTAGCAGGTTACACTAGAAGTGTTCAGGTGGGAAGAATGTCTGAGACTCAGCAGACTGCAGAGTACATAGACCACAGCATAGGGTTCAGAGGTCCTGCCTCAGGATTCCTCCAGAGCCCAGATGAAGAAACACCCATTATTTGTGCCCACAGAGCCCCTGTCTCTTTCCCACATACTTTCTCCAAAAGCACTCTCCTGACTAATAGCATTGTGGTTCATCTGGGCTGTCAGTTTTTGTCATAGTTTGTAACTATAATGGGATCATTCACTCTATATACTCCACTAAGTCCTGCTCCATCCACCCCTGGAGTGAGATTTCTGAGGATTCATTTCTGTTTTACAGAGAGAAATCATTTGCTTGTTCTCATTGCTATATAACATTGTCTTATGTGAACAGCCTATCATTTAATCATCTGCTTTACTACTGATGCACATTTGGAGTTTTCCAGTTTGGGGTAGAACAAAGAATTATATAAACAAAGTGTGGTGCCGTGTGTATATTCAGCAGTAATGGATACTGCTCAGAGTCTCTCCAAGTTGCTAACACTGTAGAATATCTTGTTTCTGTGTATGTTTTCAAGGTAAAACAGACTATCTGCTGTGTCTCACAGAAGAGAACTAGGGTTAACTCCAAGTGTTTGCAGCTGGGCCACTGCTAGGTAAGGCTCAGTATCAGCTGGATTAGAAGCAGGGACTTGGGGGTGTAGGTAAAAAGAAGAGAAAGGTGGGAATTTTGTTCTATATAATCCTGAGATGCCAAATGAGGTATCAAAAAAGTAGTAAACATTCAAGTCCCAAACTCAATAGCTTGGTCTGTATTAGAAACAAAGCAATAGGAGCATCCATGGAGGGAGTTTTAAGCCATGGCAGAGGCAGTCTCACCAAAGAAGTGAGTATAGATGAGAACACAGGATGCCCTGTCACCATGAAATCTGGGAGAAGGGAGAAGCAGCAAAGACAAAACAGTAGAAGCCTGTAAGGCTACAGGGAAACCTCAAGCATCCTTAGAGGTATGCTCATGAAGCACATCTGGAAGGAGATATGTGTCCAGGCCACACAGGTCCAGAGGAAGACTAACAAGGTGCCCTGTCAGTTAGGCATGTGGGCAGGGCATTGCTTGAGACCATGCTAGCTTTGGTATCTTCCCTTCCCCCTCCCCCAGTGAGAATTGGCCTGAGTAACTAGAGGAAGTATAAGAGATATAGGGCTACCACTAGGGACACATGAGAATGAGCTCTAAGCAAGGACCTGAACACAGTAAGGGAGCTCACCATGGGATGTCTGCAGAGAGGACACAGCAGTGTAGACACGAAGTATCGATGGAACAGCAGGTGGCATGCTGTGCCTGGAACTGTGAGCAGGGAAAATAGTGGGAAAGTTGGCCAGGGAAGCAAGAAGTGCCAGGTCACATAGCCTCTCAGAGGTCACTGCAAGTGCTTTTGTCCATTCCCCGAAACGGGGAAGCTACTCAGTAGTTTAGGGCCAAAGGGTGACATATTTTGTCTTAATTCGATAAGCTTCAACATCATGATTAGTAGTGATGTGTCACATGCTTCCACTTTAATCTCCAGAGCACAGTGAGTTCTCCTGTTGCCCCTAAGTCATATCAGCATTGTGCTGGAGGTCTAAACCAGAACAGAAGGCTAGAAAACAAAATGGCCAGCGTTCATAGATGGTATGGCTTGGAGATGACAGGATTGTGCATGTTCAAGACAGCACTGCAGGGTTATAAAAGGAGAGCCTGGCACTGCTAGAGCCTACCATACCACTTGGTGGAAGTTTCCATCTGTAGGAAAACTACACTTTGATGTGAGTGGCCTTTACAGCAAAAGTTGACACACTGACGGAAGCCCACAATCATCACAGAGGATGTAAGTTTTCTCTGTGACTGACAGATTAAACTCACAAAAGATTCGGTGAGTGGAGCAACACATTGGACCCAGTAAATGTAGCATGCACACCCTCTTTGCTCGGTATCCCACCTTATTAAGCACAGCATTGGTGTGCTATCATGGAAATCAAAGCCTAATGGCTGGTTCTAAATCAGTCTAGTTTTATAAAATCCCCAAATTCTATGTCCAGAGCAGTGAAAATGTACAGGTTATAGCTACATACAGCATGTATGACCAGTAGAGAAAGTAAGATGTTATAAAATTCAGATCCACATAAATCACTAGTATGTGGGAAGGTATAGTAGTGTCTTGCCTTGTTCCTGTGACCTAATACCTGACAGAGCAAAATGAAAGCAACAACATAAAAACACTTAAGGGAAAGAGGGCTTATTTGGATATATAGTATGTCTTGGTAGGAACGGCCTGGTAGCAGGAGTGTGAATCCTTTCCATTGCCTCTGTAGTCAGGAAGCAAGTGAGGCCAGAGCATAAAACTTCAAAGCCTGACCCTAGTGGTCCTCTTCCTCCAGCAAGACTCCACCTCCTAGGGGTTCAACAATGTTCCAGAACAGACTACTGAGGAGCAAAGTGCCCATCATACAAGTCTATGGTGGCAGTTTACATTCAAACCACAGCAGAATAAAAATACTGAAAAAAAGGTAATAAAATTCTAAAATCTGTGTTTTAAAAATTTAGATTATATAATCTCTGGGGAGGGGGCACTGTGTAAAGTTGAAGTGGATAGGGTGTATCTTTGAACCCTGAAGGCTTTGCATTTTGTTGCCTGTGTGGTAATTATGTAAACACTTGCTTTGTTAAGTCATTCAACTTAATGTGACTTTTCAGAGGTTGTGACATGCCACAAGGAAAAGTACCACATAAATGAAAACAAAACAATAGCCATCAATAAAAAATAAGAAACTGTGTAGGTTATATATTAAGAAATGGAAACAAAAATCAGAAGAGAAACTGTGGAAGAGTATCGTTCCTTGTAATACTGCAGGAAATAGGTTTAAAAAAACTGCTCCTAGGTAGTTCTTGAGCTATTTTCAGGCAATGTGGCATCTCAGCAAGCAGGGGAAAGTTTTGGGCTCCTTGAATGCATGAGAAGAAATCTGTCTGGCATGTATAACAAAACTATCTTCAATGTAATTCAGAGTGATGGTGCACACTGATAATCCTAGCACACCCAGGAGAGGGAGGATATGCAATCTCTCTCTCTCTCTCTCTCTCTCTCTCTCTCTCTCTCTCTCTCTCTCTCTCTCTGTCCCTCTCTCTTTACCACTCTCTCCCTCCTTCCATTCCCCTCCCTCCCCACTTACTTGATCTGAATTTATTTTGCAGAGGAAATTTTAAAAGTAGAAAAATCAGAAGTTGACAGTAAGTGGTGGCAGTGATGATATTGGGAGATTGGAAAATGGAAGAGGGCTTCAGAAGGGAAAAGTTCAATGATATACATAAAGGTTAATAAAATGATCCCAGCACAGAGAGGCAGGCAGATCTCTCTGTGTATTGGCCAGCCTGGTCTAGAGAGTGAGTTCCAGGACAGTCATGGCTTATACATAGAAACACTGTCTCTAAAAACCAAAAATAATTGAAATAAGATGTGTGATAGGGAAGTACTGGTAGGACTCTTGCTCCCTGAAAATGGCAGTATATACCAGTTGCCATGACACCCTTCAGATGCCTGATACTTAGGGACAACCTATCAACCTCATTTTCCCCCTTGAGACAAGCATATGTAGATTTGGGATGTTGAGGTTATTGTTTTATTTTTTTTTAGACAAGACTGCTGTTAATCCCCTTTGGATGTCATTGTGATGATATCTTGCTTGTACAATAAGGGCTATCTGAAGGTCAGAGAATGGAGCTTGCCACAAACTAAACATAGAGATCTGGAAGTCTGTACAGACAGACAGGAAGTAAAGTAGCTGCGCAGAAACAGGATATAAGCTGGGAGAAACTGAAATTGCTCTCTTGTCTGCTGAGGCACTAAGGAGATAAGGTAAGGCGGTGGCTTGCTCCTTCTCTCTGATTGCTCAACATTTTCCTCTATATCTGACTCCAGGTTTTTATTACTTAGAACTATTAAGAGATCCATTTACATGTATGTGATCTCTTGATTTTCCTACTTTGACTTCCTGAGTGAGTGCTGGGATAGCAGGTATGCACCATCTCTCCCAGCTTGCTCTTATTTGTTTCAAAGTCTCACAAATGATTCTGATGTGCAGCCAAGTATAAAATCTAATATGCCCAGTTGGGATGCCTATGAACTGAGAGAGAGAAGGCCAGCCTATAATCACTAAGAGTATAAAAGTAGCACACGTACCTTGATAGTAACCAAAAGCTCTCTAATTGAACTTACCTGCTCAACAATATAGAAAGCTTGCCTGGTACTAGAAACCTAGCCAATTACCCAAGGTTAGTTCACTTGTGGGTCTGAGAAGATAAATTACAACCACAACTGTACTAAAACAACATAATTCCTAACTACATTATAAATATTTGTTCATATACTCACATATATAAGAGTAGTCCTCACCCTCATCCAAGGAACTTCTTTTTGGAGTGAACCGAAACCACTACAGAAAAACCACAGCTAAGTAAAATCCCGAATTGTGGGAAAACAATTCCAAGGAGTACATGTACAAAACAATTCCTGAAAGTAAGGCTTTGGGGGACTTTGCAGAAGGAGGGGTGGAGAGAGTGTTAAGAGTCAGGTGTTGAGAGTATGCTGTGAGAATGTGCCTCCTAGTACTGTCAGAATCTACACCTATAAATTCTCTCCAACATGACTTCCTAAGCATGCTGCTACAGTGGACTGGAGGTAGCTCGCAAGGCTTCAACTCTGTACAACTCCAGGCAACCAAGGAATACTGAGAAATAGTCTTCTCCAGTGAAGGGCACACCAGTCGGTTTTCCAATACTAAGTGGTCAACACTAAAAATATAATAAAAGTAATACTATACAATCTAAGCATGTTGTATTTAAGAATGTATATGTGTGTGCATATTTACTTGTGTTTGTGTGTGTGTATGTAGCAAACATTGATAGAAAAAAAAGGCCATGAATTCTAAAGCTAAAGGAGGGGGTATATGGGAGGGCTTGGAGGGGAGGGAAGGGAAGGAGAAAATGTTTTAAATATATTGTAATTTCAAAAACTAACATTTTTTTTAGGCCAGTATGTGTTTAAGATCTCAACATGGATGTAAAACTACTGGTATTCTTTAAAGTGAACCTGAGAGTCTGTACAAGCCTCCCCCTCCCTACACACACACACACACACACACACACACACACACACACACACACAAAAACACACACAACATGATGCCCACATTTTATGACAGACCACATTTTGAGGATTCAGAGGTGAAAGGAATCCAATATACTTTGAACCCTGAGCATGTGAAACAAAGCATATGTGTTTCCTGGCAACGTGGGACTCATAACTTCTGCTGTTGTGAGATGAGAGAGCAAACACACCAGCCAGGCAGGACTCAGTGAGACTCCTTGGGGCTCACTAGTGGAGCTAACATGGCCCCAATCACATTTTGACCCTGGAAAATATTTCCACAGTGTTCCAGCCATTTTCCCTAGCAGACCATGCCTTTGAGTTAGTCTTGATTCTTGTTCCCATCAAAAATAGTTGAGGTGAAGGAGTAAATTTAGCCAAGACCAACAAAATCTCTGAAGGCCTCACCATGGTTCTCTCAGTCCCCTGTTTCCATAACACGTGGCTGGGTCTTGCCAAACCCATCTCGATCAGCTGAGTGGTCATGGTGACCAGCCAGAGTGTTTTCTAAATAAGCTTATTCCTGCATCTGCTTGAACTGACTTGGAAAATATATTTGTTCCATTTGGGCCTTTCTGAGCAAACAATGTCCACTTTGTGTTGTGTATACCACCTAATTATTTCAGATCACACAGCGTCAATTCACAGAAAATGATCCAGGCTACTTATTCTCTTTTCCAGTTGTCCTTTGGAGGCGAGTATACACACAAAGGAACACACTATAATGAAGTTATCTTAGTTGAAGTCTTACGGAGCCATGCATTTTTATCTCTGTATGTTAAAGAAATAGATGTGAAATAGACAAATGAAATCATCCTTAGGTTAAGTCACCTTGCCTTTATTTAGAAATTATTGCACACCTAGTGGTAACAGTGTAGATATGTGAAGAGAAGCTGAGATTACCTTGTGGTCCTGGCATGAGAGGAAGCTTAGCCGGGAAGAAGGATACTCCTCCACCCTTCCCACATAAAAAAAAAAAAAAAAAAAAAAAAAAAAAAAAAAAAGAAGGGTTTACTTTGTTTCTGAGTATATTTGAGAGTAGATCCATTATAATTTTGACCTAGATATCATTACAACCATATTCCTTTGTAAAAAAAAACATAAAATAAATAAAGGCATAAACGGAGTGATGAACAGAGGCTACTACAAATGTAGGCTACTAATTTATATAAAGAGTTGGTGGCCTGTAGACCTAAGAGGTTTTAAAAGTTGTTAGTAGACCTTGAGGGTATGTGTAAACAGAGGAAGGGAGGGAACATGGAGGAGAAGGAAATCTATAAGTAATTCCATGAAGAGGAAGGTGAGTTTCTGAAGCGCAAGAAAGAAGTGAGAGCTCATGCTGAAGATAAAAGGAAAGGAAACTGCAGATAGGAGAGAGTTTCCCCTTAGCCATCTATGTAATTATTTGGGACCTTTGCTAATCAAGTAGTGGGATAAGAGATGTGGGAAGAAACATTTGAGGCACACAGAGATAATATGACCCAGAGCCACAGGTCAACACCTCTATCGGAGATGATTAATAAAGGAGCAGGGCCCTGCTGACATCTTGTACCTGGGCTTGCCCAAGGATCCAGAGCTCTTGGGGTTTGTACTGCAGAAGGAATGGGGGAAATGTGGGTAGGAGCAAGATATGTAAACTGTTTGGTCTAGATAGAGAGGAAAACTTTGGAAAAACAGGGAGGACCAGAAGCAGAGTTTGGTGAGACAGCAGAACCTGGATGGAGCTCATGAGAAATAAAGGTGAAATAGGAGCCCAGGTCTGATGAAGGCACATGACTTTCCCATCCTCTGGTGATTGTTGCTTCAAGGGATGGAGTCACCTTTCATACATGTGACCTTCCTGGCAGAGGATGAGGAGCTGTAGCTCTGGAGAACCCTGACATACATGTCCTTGGTCAGCACCCAAGAGGGAGCAGAGGCGAGGAGAAAGTCACATCCTTTTCTGAGGAAGCAGTGCAGCATGCAACATAGGACTCCATTCCACACAGCTGCCTGCAGTCTAAGCATAGAGAGGAATGCTGCATGGCAGGTGTTATCACTGAACTTCCAGGCCAGGACTGCCTAGTGGAAATTGTACAATGATGTTCTGTGTCGTTCCAGTCCACACACAGAAGCCACCAGCTACAAGTGCCTAAATGATTGCCATAATTAACAGTGAATCCCAGGCTCTTTCTTGACAAAAAATAGGCTGAGCTGCAAGTTTGTGGTGCTGAGGAACACTTGGCAAATTAAATTCCAAATGAAGATGCGATGTACGCTAGTTACTGTAGTGAGGCTACCCTGGACGTAATATCAAAATTCTGGACACTGTAAAAATGTGGGCAGCTTCTGAAAAGATAAGAGTAAGTAGTGTGAGACATATGACCCAGGAAATACAGGAGACGAGCCATTTTAAAATTCTTAATATCTATCTAAAATTACATAAGAAAAACAATAGCTTCATATACAAAGTAGTATCAATGTTTCAGTTTTATTTTTAAAAATTTTTATTTATTAAATGTGCATGCATTTGTTCCTGAGTGACAGGAGCCTTCAGAACCCAGAAGAAGGTATGAGATTCCCTGTTAAATAAATTACAGATAGTTGTGAACCACCATGTGGGTGCTAGGAATTGAACCTGGGGTCATCTAAATGCACTTAACCACTGAGCCATCTCTTGGTGCTCCAAGCCCTGCAGAGCTGCATTTGTTCTGAAAAGTGAATTGTATGTATTTCTTCGAGACTGTGGCTGATATGTCCTATTCATCCTTAGAGGTAGGTTTCTCACCTGCAGCAAAATGCTGTGTATTTTTAGACTTAAGAGTTAACACTCTGTTTTCTAGAACCCAGGTATGCAAGGGTCAAATTCCTCAGGGCTCAATTAAAAAAAAAAATTCCTCAGGGCTCAATTTAAAAAAAAAAATCCTCAAAGCTTTCCAAACAATGCTAAGGAGTGAGTTTGGACTTTATTTTGTGGGGAACTAGAAGCTTGAGATAGTAGTTAGGGAACAATGGAAATCACCAAGATGAGCAAATGATTGAAAGCTGCATGGCCTTCATATTAATAAGGTAAGAATATAGAATCCCGGGATGCACTTAGTGGCCCACACCCATGCAGTCATGGCCCCTTCTTCTCCTCTTTAGGAAAGTGCATAACATGAACTTCAGTGTTGCGATTGTCATAGATGCTGTAAAAGTAAAGTCTGAAGAAAGGGTTCTCCCACAAGCCAGAGTAGGCTCCTCTGAGCAATAAAGCTTGTCTGAAAACTCTGCTTCTGAGACACCAAGCACCCAAAAGAGAAACAAACACCTCAAAGAGCTGAGTTCTCTCTACCGCCCAATCCTCTACAGAGCTCTGAGTAACCAAGTAGGGCATGTGGAAGGATTTTGAGAATTTGTTTTATTAAATACAGTCTTTGCTGAGGAATAAGTTGTATAAATTATCTAAAGCAGAAGTAAAAGTTAAAAATCATTTCCAGTTATTTGCTACTCTTTACTATAGGCTAAGCTCTTGTAGCCACCCATGTCACTGTACCTGCATGGTGAGAACTCAACATGATGGTTTGCCACTAAATGTCTTCTCCCCAAACTGCCAGCTGATATGTTGGAACATCAAAATAGCCTAAAGTTGAGGTATTTGCACAGAAATTTACCAGCAGATGAGAGATTTTTCTCCAAAAAAGGTAACATACATCTGTCAGTCTACCATTAATGTTCACACAGTGCATCACTCTCTCTGTGTAGAGGTCCCCCATGACCATACTCTTTGTAATTGTAGTAGTCCATCACTCGATGAATCATTTCAGATAAAAGTTACCAAGTGCATGTTTAGTGTTGTGTGGTGATGTGACTACTTTATTTGCATTTACTTGGACTGGGTGATTCTTTATACTACACACACACACACACACACACACACACAAACCACAGAGACACACACACACACCACAGAGACACAAAGGCAGAGGATTTTCACTTACTGGGCCTCACATATTGGGATGGTTTCCCAAGGCAGCTAAGACCAGATGCTGGCCTGGTCCCTGGGGTAAGGACTAAAAGAAGGGCATTGCCACCATTGTACCAACAAATCCCATGGTAACTGTCCTGGGTATCTTTCTGAGGTGTCCAGTTCCTAAATGTCACTATGTGGCTAAGAACCCTATAGGAGAACTGATTTGTGATACCCAAAACATAAGTATATAGCTAGAGTCAGCAACAGCTCTTTTATACAAACTATTCACCATCATGCCATTTAGGTAGACCCTCTACCAGGACGGCTGGGGCTGGAGATGGCTCATTGGGTAAAAGGTCAGGGACAGTGGCACATGACTATTTCTCCCAATACTGAGGAGAGGGAAAATATGAAGACAGGAGGATCCCTGCTGTGCATTAACCAGCCAGCCTAGCAGAATCCTTGAGAACCAGGTTTGGTGAAGGGCAGTTTCTAGGCAGTAACTCATTCACTGCTGAGATTAGTTTTGCTAAGGGGTTGACTCCTCAGGAATATATTCATGACCTTGGACTTGATAGGGAAGAAGTTTTGCTTTTTGTTGTTGTTTGGGTTTTTTTTCTTTTATTTTGTTTTTGTTTGCTTTTTTCTTTTTGTTTTTTGAGACAGGATCTCTGTGTAATCACTATGTTAAACCAGGCTGGTCTTGAACTCACAGATTTTCCAGTCTCCCAAGTGCTAGAATTAAAGGCATCTACTACTCCCCTGGTAGGAAAAGATTGTGTAAAGTAAGACATGAGGGGAAAAATGGTCATGAAGACAACTTTTTTAAAAAGATTGATAGATTTGTTTGTTTTTAATATTTATTTTTATTTTTTTGTATATGTCTGTTTGTATATACAAGCACATGCATATAGGTGCTGTCAAAAAAAAATCCATCAGATCCCCTACTACACCTGGAGTTACAGTTGGTAGTGAGCTTGCCATATGGATGCTGGAAACTAAACTCTATTGTTTCTGCTTACTTGTTTAATTTTTGAGATAGGGTCTCCAATAACAGGCTATCCTTGAACCTGCTATGTAGCTGTGTATCTGAGGATGACCTTGAACCACTGATCTTCTTGCTTCTACCTCCCAAGTTCTGGGATTATAACTATACACCACCATACATACCCAGTTTATGGAGAGCTAGGAATAGAGCCCAGGGTCTCATGCATGTTAGGAAAGCACTCTGAACACTGAGCTACATACATCTCCAGCACAAATTGACCTTTCTTGAAGTTAAGAATTCTCTCCAATAGAATACACTTAAAATGGGCCAGAAAGGCAACACAGTAAGAAATGAAACTGTTGGTATATATAGCAGACATAGGGCCCGTAGCCAAAGTAGGGAAACAAATGCAAATCAGTAGAAAAAGACAGCCCAGTAAAAACCGATCAAGGTCTCAGGCAGACATTTCAGAAACCCCGGGCTCTTTTGATGTCCCAGTGAGCAAGTGGAAAGGTTGCAGACTTGTCAGTTGTCAGGGAAATCAACAGGCAAATGGAAACATCACTGCACAGTCATAAGTCTACACAAAAATTTAAAACTGGAACGGCAGGGTCAGTGAAATGGTAAGGTCACTTGCCTGGCTCCCACAAATTGTCTCTAACTTCAACTCATGCTATGGCACCTGCTCCCAATAAATGCTTGTTTAAAACACACACACACAAACACGCACACACACACACACACACACACACAGAGAGAGAGAGAGAGAGAGAGAGAGAGAGAGAGAGAGAGAGAGAGAGAGGAACATGCTAGAATGTACACACTAGTTCTGTTCATAGTAACTGCAAACTGGAACAACACAAATATCCATCAGTGATAGACTGGAACTAGGCATGGGGGGAAGCAGACAGGGTTGGGGGTGGGGAAACATATAATCTGAAGCTTAAGTAGCCTGAGTGCCTTCTGCTGTATTGTGCCTGCTTTCTTTACTGTTTGAAGGTGAATAGTTCTGGGATAGGTAGTTTAAGCTTGTTGGGGTGGGGGTGGAGTAGTAGGGATTTGTTTTTGTTTTCTATTGCAGATGAAACTGTCAGAGGTGTTAAATGACTTGCCCCAAGTCAGAGAGCTTAACCAGTGGTGGAGTGGAGACATGGACCCAAAGTCACTCAGCAATAGCATGAAAATCTTAGGTTTCCGCCTAGCCTAGGGCCTAGCCTAGGGAATGAGACTCTGTAGCTTGCACAGGCTGTCTGGAGCCTGAGCTGCAGCACCAGCAGGTACCTGGCAGTGGCAGGGAACCTGCTGTCCCCTTGTGGCAGGACAGGCGCCTCACCCTCTACTGAGGTGGAAAAGTGAGCAACCTGCAGATTGAAAATTTAAGTCCCCAACCACAAGTTGAAACACAAATCAAAAGGGTTGTGAGTTGCTTCTTTACTTTTTATTAATAAAGAAAAAGATTGGTTTGTGGATGTGGGGACTTATTTTGGGTTTGAAATTATAGAAGGCAGGGAAAAAAACAAATAATCCCACACACAGATACTTTGTTTCTTGGTCCTGCTGTTGTTTTGTTTTTACAATGTTTTCTCTGACAGGGAGTTGAAGGGGTACAACAGACAGCTGCAAACTCACCATGCATTCCTGTTAGTGGAACAACAAGCAGGGAACTCCTGGGACTCAGACCCGGACCTTCCTAAGGTCAAGTACCTTTCTGAAGCCTGTATGGCATGAAGTCTCAGCATGTATTTAAAACAAAATTCCTCTCCAACTCCATTTCTCTAAAGCCTCGTCTAAAGGACAAGTCAGCATTCTGAGGCACAAAATAACGTGATCACTGTCTTTTAATAAGATCAAAATGTTAACAACATTCTAAGCCCTTCAGAAAAGGGGGTTGGTTCAATAAATTGTGGAACATTCACCTAAGGGTGCCATTGACAGCCTTGGAGGTAAAGTTTTAATAAGATTTTATCATATATTAAGTGGAAGGAGAGGAAGTCAGATTCAAAACTGGTAACATTTTAAAGCAGTTGTGCTTAAAATCATGCATGGAATGGATAACTAAAAAAAGTATTCTAAAGTGTTTACAGTAGTTCCCTGGGTGGCTCTTGTTTACCTAATAGAATGTGTGTGTGCACCTGGGGGAATTAATCAGCCCTTTCTTCTCACCCTCACAACTTTGAAAGATGCTAAATTGGTATATGACAAATTTCAACCTGTATAAGAAAATTCCAACCCTCCCTCATCCTGTTACTCTATCCAGACCAAAATCAAGTCAACAAAGGGTTAAGCTATAGATTTTTAAAAGGTCATTCTTAATTATCTGTCTCCTTTATTATAATTTTGAAAGGCCCCCATGAGACCCCAAGAGTTTGGAACTTATCAGGGTGAAAGTCCCTTGCCCCCAAGAGACAAGACCAGACCACAGGATGCAAGTGCAAGAGGTTATTTATTGTTTACACAGGTACCTGTGGATGCTTCAGTCTTTCTGGGACTGAGAATGCTGAGGTTAAAACTCAGGCAGTTTATATAGGGTTGGGGTGGCAAGAAGCAGGCTTACAGAAGCAGAAGCATGGTTACAGGGATTTCATTGTTTCATCTAATTGTAGCAGTTGTAGTTAATCAAGGACAGATGGTTATATGAGGTTGGGAACAAAGGATACAAAGAATTCAGTTATGACTCTCTCAGCATCCAGGATACCGTCCTGCTGACCTTGCTTTGGTCCAAGCTGCAGACCACAGATATCTGGTTGGTGCTGGAATAGAACAGCACCTGGTTCCCTCCTGTACTTTTCACATAACTTGACATTGGCAAATTAGTAAGAGTAATTTAAACAAGCAATCAGCATAGTGGGGGTCTTTCACTATCCTATGCAATTCATGTTCAATCCAGTCACTAAGCTCCTCACTTCTCCAACTGCCAGCGAGTTAGGAACCCAACTTCCTATTAGGTACCTTCTTCTCCCTACCTTGGCTGTGTTTTGTTTTGTTTTGTTTTGTTTGTAAGACCCTCAGAATGAGTAGTCTCATAATTTCAGTCGGTACCCCCAAGAACTAAATGTGTAGTACAGCTGCTGCAACACGCAAGAGGATTTAATGAACAGGAAACATTTGAGCAAATGGGCTCCTCCAGCAGGCAAGCTAGAGATAAGCCGCCTCCCCCTCCCCTCCCCCCCCCCCACAGGTGTTTTTATAGGCAAACCCACAAGCTTAGGATGGGGGTGGGGCCTTCTGTCTATTGAGTATGTGACTCTTTCAGGCCAGATGGTCTCGCTATTAGTGTCAACAGACATTAGGGCCTCAGAGTGTGCTAATTAATTTTGTCTGGGCAAACTGGAGTTGCAGCTATCTCTTTGTTTCCTAAGGACCCTATTCACCACCTGCTAACTCACAAGAAAGGAGGGGCAGTGTGAATTCTTGGTATCTTGTTATCTCCCCTTGTGAGGGGAAGTTAGCAAATTCCAAGGAACAGATGTTGGTTTACAGGTTAGTCCTTCATTTCAAGTGAGGGGTTTCTTTAACTTTACTTTTTTTGTCTTTCAGTTTAGTTGGAGAACTTTCTTGTTACCATATTGTGTTTGTCTTTCTGACTCTCCTTACCTGTAAAATCAGATGAGCACTTGGTCATGGACACTGGGAGCTTTAGACTTTCTCTCTCACTCTGATCATCCAGTCCTCCAGTGCAGGGAAGCCAGAGGAAGAATCCCATTAAAAACTTACTAAATGAATGCAGCCAGAGCTGCAATGAAAGCCATACATTCGGACTAAGAAGGTAGATCAGTGGATTAAAGCACTTGCAGTGCAATGGTGAGGGTCAGTTTGGATACCCAGAACCCAGGCAAACATCTGGCAGTTGTAAGAGTCTGCACTCAGGAAGCAGAGACAAGATCCTTACAGCAAGCTGTGTGGCTTCACCAGCCCATCAGAGAACTCTGAGCTCAAATAAGAGACCTTAGCTCAGTAAACAAAGTGGAGACTGATGAAGGAAGACACCCACCATCAACTTCAGACTTAGTAAACGTGTGCACGTGCATACACACACACACACACACACACACACATACACACACACATAAAGTCAATAATGGGAGATGCTGAAGGCACTCCCACACCACTCTGGATCCATAGAAGTCAACTTCCAGCAAGTTATTAGTATCACCCAAACCCATGGTAAGGATGGACCAGCTACAAAAGCAAAACTGTCGATGCTAGAGCACTGTTTCTCAGCCTCTAGGTCACAACCCCTTTGGCAAACTTCTGTCTCCAATATCAAAATTACAGTTAGGTAGCAATGAAAATAATTTTATGGTTGGGGGTTACTATAGCATTGTAAGAAGTTTGAGAACCAATGTTCTTGAGTATAAAGGAAGGATGTAAGATGTCTCCGGACACAGATGCAATCATGCCAGTTAACAAGGAGTTTGTTTATAAACCGCCAAAAACCTGGAATCCAGTAGACTGTAACTGCTTCCTTCAGCCAGTCCTGAACACACAATGTTAATTCTAAGGGTTATGTTCCAGGTGTCCCTACTCTCTGCATGACTCTGTTGCTTCAACCCCTACAACAAAGAAGAAAAAGAAAACCAACAAGGAGGCTGAAGGAATTTTACCAAATCACACTTTCAAAAAAGTCAGCAGACCAAAGACCAAGGTATTAAGTACTTCCAGCTTCAAATGTGCTGAATACCAACCAATGTGTGAAAACATACATGCACATGCATGAACAGTGTGCTTGAATGCATGTAAAATGTGTGGGAGAAAGGCAGCAGTCATGTTACTGAAGAAAGATTATAGATTATGCACCCCCCTCTTAATTATTCTCTAGATGATATTTGAACAAGGGGAAAATTAGAGGGCATTTGACTCCATAGAGTGTCATCATTTTCAGAGTTAATGTTCCATTCCTCTTTAATGCTTCCCTTCCTTCCCCTTCCCTCTCTTCCCCTCCCCTTTCCTTCATTTCCTTTCTTTTCCTTCCTTTGCCATTCCTTCCCTTTCATTTCATTCCCTTTTCTTTCCTGTGCTTTTAGTCCCTTTAATTCTGCCAATTCTCAAAATGTTAATTTTTTTTTTGAGACAGGGTTTCTCTGTGTAATAGTTCTGGCTGTCCTGGAACTGACTCTGTAGATCAGGCTGGCCTCAAATTCAGCAAGGGCTGGGAGTAAAGGCATGTGCTACCACCACCCAACCAGGATCTGACTTTTTAAACGGGGCCTGTTAAGACTGATACTTCCAGTTCACAGACCATACCTTGGAAGAAGATTCAGGGTTATTCAAATGTCCCCATTCTGTCAGATTCTGGGGGTTTAGCCTGCCGCCCTGGGTCGTAAATCATAGCATTAGCTTTCCATCCTAGTATAAACAGTCCCACTGTGGCTGGCTCCAGAATGCCACATAATTGCAGGGTGAAAGCCTAGAAAGAGGTGAGGATGGCTAGGTGTGTGAGCTGCACCAGAAAGGCTTGTATACACCACTGGAGTGAAGCTCTATGGTGACCATGGCTCAAATGAACATTCAGCCTGGGCGTGGCACACACCAAAATGTCCAGGAATGGATGGGGACTCACCCTACAGTGTTTACTTAAGAGTGTGTGCACACACATTCAGGCTGTGTCTTGTTCTGTTTCTGCAGTTCTGGGTAGAACAGAACCCGAGCATCAGCGAGCAGGCATTAATCCTCTACCTAGTATGTACAATTCCCAAATTGAGATTCCAGGTACGAGGCCATAAAGTTGTGGTCTAGGCCATAGAAGTCCCCTCTGCTGCTCTTCCCTGGCATTTTCAGCATCAGTCCTGGTAACAATCTACTCCACTGGGCTTCATGCTGTAGAACATTTTCTACAGATGTTCAAGGCAGTCTTTAAGCACTCCCAGGATTGACCTTGTCTGTTACAGAGGAAAAACATGCCCAGGAACCAAAGGTGACTTCAGGAGGAGTAAGGAGATTTAAACCATCCCTGTCTCCACATTGGGACTCTGTGAAACTCTGCTTCTGTATTTAACATGATAAATGCTAGAGCTCCTCTTGAGGCTCTCTCAGTCAGGGCTTTGGGTGAATATTGGAAGGGGCCTGGCCAAGAGCTTATGTGTCCTCTGTGCTCTCTTTTAAAGGTCCCATGTACCTTTTGTTCCAACCTCTTCTCTAGTTCTGCCCTTCTCTGAGTGAACATAGGAATATCTGATGTCCTCCCTCTATCTACGGACTTGGTCCCCTCACATCTCCTGGAAACCTCATTCTCCCCAAATCAGAAGTATCACATGCAGCCTTTCTAGGTACCTAGGCTAAGCCATCTCTCCTCTGTGGTGATGGGTGTGGTAATGGGTGTGGTAGAAAGGATAAGTGACAAGTCTCAGTGTCCATGGGTTGATAGCGAAGCCTCCATTCTCATACATGATAGAATTACTAGTAGCTGTAAGTGTGTGTGGGGTTTGTGTGGGTGGGTGTGTGAGCATTCCCCATGTTCCACCCCCAGAAGTCCTAAACCTACAGAGTTTAAAAAACTTCCCCATAGGATTGTTCACAGTCAGTAATCACTGTCTTAAATTTTGTTCTTAGAAGAAGGGGAATAAAACAAAAATCAGTCACAAGGCAAGACTTATATTATGGGTGAGCTAGCAGAGATGGAGACTATATTGGGGCAAGAAGGAGCAAATGTATAAACATCCTATGCACAGAGCAGGTGGAGCTTTCACAGAAGGCTGTTTACTGAAATGATTGAAGAAGGACTTGTGTATGAAGGAGCCCAGAAATCCTGTGTCAATGGCATTATTTAAATGAGCATATCAGATAGAACTAAGGGCAGAATACTCCAAGCAGAGGGAACTGTGGAAAAAGCATAGAGAGCATGCATACATGAAGCAGAGACCAAGGTAGTCGTAGGAGTGGTGAGAGAAGTAGGTCCTTAAGGGTTCCTTATTCACAGGCAGACGAAGAAGAAGAGGAGGAAAAGGAGGAGGCGAATAGGAGAAAAAGAAAAGGAGGAGGAGAAGAAGTGCTTTGCTTTTTACTCTTGAGGGCAAGGCCAGGGTTAAGCAGGAGAGTGGTATTGTCATCACTGAGGCACACAGGAGGATGGTGGCCAGAGAGTAAGGGGATAGTGGGTGATGGCGGGGGATAGAGAAAGGGCTAGAAGAGAAAGCTTGAAGCTTTAGATCCAGGTGACCAGGGACAGTAAGAAAGGCTTCAATTTTCCTCGCCTGTGCTTTTGCTGTTTGTTGCTAAAGCATGAATCTGAGCCAAACCCAAAGGGAACCTGGAGAGTAAACTGAAGTGGGAGGAGGTAAGTAAATAGAACTAAGGAGTAGGATGGATGGAGCCCTGCATCCAGCGTTTACTTGCAAGTGGCTCTTCAAGTGTTCCCCATCAAAGCAAGCTCCAGGGTAACCCAGGGTGTGTGTCTTAAATCAAGAAAGTGTAGGCCTCAAGAAGGAAATCAGGCTAATGGACACCTGCTGTGGGTTTTGTAGACAACTAAGGTATGTAAGTGGAGGGGAGACCAATAGTCAGAAAACATGAGTCGACTTCATGTAAGCCACTAAATTTGGGTTCTCTCGCTCTCTCTCTCTCTATGTCTCTCTGTCTCTGTCTCTGTCTCTCTCTCTCTCTCTCTTGATTCCCAAAGGGATAGAACTCAGTGCAAGGCCTTGGCCATAGTGATAAATGTCACACAGAAATGAGTCTATCTTCCAGTGAGACCCTTGGGTTATGCAAACAGGGTACTGCTGTGGCGGTTATAAAGATAAGTCATTGCACACTCCAAATAAGCTATTGTATGAGTAGGAATTCTGGTAAATAGAGAAATTCATGAAGAATAAAATTCAAAATCAGGGTCTAATGGTGAGGTTTGGTAGTAAGACAATGACTTAGCATGAATGAGGCCCTAGGTTGAATCCTGCACACACACACACACACACACACACACACACACACACACACACACACACAATCAACAACAAAAAACCCTGAAATTCTGCTACCCAGTGATAATAATAGCTCCTATTTTTTTTTATTTTAAAAGTGAGAGCTACATTTTACATTTCATTTGATGCTTTGCTCTTAAAATTAACCTAGCCTAGTTTGGCCAGCAAAATGGCTCTTGCTGCCAAACCTAATAACGAGTTCAATTCCCAGAATCATATGATAGAAAGAGAGAACCAACTCCTGAACACTGTCCTCTGATATTTGACTCTGTACATATGACTTGGCATACGTGAGAAAACACCTGGTCAGGCATGATGAGTAATAGCAATCACTTAGCTCAGGCAAAGAGATTTTAATTTCAAGACCAGTCTATGGTACAGACTGAGATCCTGTCTCAAAAAAATAAGATAAAATGAGAGAGAGAGAGAGAGAGAGAGAGAGAGAGAGAGAGATAAAAGAAATGAAGGAGGAAAGAAAGGAAGAGACAATAAAGTGGGGGGAAAACTTTTGTAATAATTTTCAAAGTCATATCCTATTATTTAAAAATATAAAATTAATGGCTCAATAGCATTCCATTTATAGAGGTAACAACACATTTAAGCATTTTCCAGTTGTGGAAGCTAATTTCTTTAAAATTTGACACTTTATTATTAAATAATTAAAAACTTCTAGTGGAAGAGTTGGATCCATTTATAATCATTATCACACTATATTTGCTGATTTATTATTATTATTATTATTATTATTATTATTATTATTATTATTGAGGCAGGGTTTCTCTGTGTAGCCTTGGCTTTCCTGAAACTCACTCTATAGACCAGACTGGCCTCAAACTCAGATCTGCCTGCCTCTGCCTCCTGAGTGCTGGTAGTAAAGGTGGGTACCACCACCTATTGACTATTGGTTATTTCATGTTCTTGCTGTTTGATTGTTGCATTCTGATCTCTTATAATACAAAATATAATTGCTTCTCTCTCAAATAATTACAGGTTTTAAGTTCCCATTTTACTCTTCTAATAATTAAATTTTTGAAAAATTGTTCATTTCCTTCATCAGCATCATGAATGAAATGTTATCTTTGATATCACCCTTTGTAGTTCAAACTTTTAACACATTAGCATTCCATTTTATATTGTTATAACTGAATAGCACCCAGTGAGTAATATATAAAGCACAGGCATGTGTTCAGCTCATCAATCTGAAGGCTGAACATTCTGAGAGTATGATGCCTGTATAGGCTACTTTTCCCATTGCTACGACTAATGCTTGACAAGGGCAACTTAAAGAAAGAAGATTTTGGCTCACAGCTTTAGGGTACAATGCTTCCTGGCAAAAAAGTAATGGCACAATGCAGCTGTTTTCCCTACTACCACCTTACCACCAACACTCTCCCATATCTGTTTGCGTGCACACACACACACACATACACACAGTTACATATTCACAATTTATTTATACACATGTATGTAGAGGCCAAGAAGTCAACATTGTGTCTTACTCGATTGCTCTCTAGCTTATTATAAAAAATTAAAAAACATTTATTTTTATTTTATGTCAAGGAGAGTTTTGTCTACATGTATATCTGTATGTATAAGCCTGGTGCCCATGAAGGCCAGAGAGGGTGTTGGATCTCCTGGATCAGGAGTTACTGATAGTTGTTAGCTGTCATTTAGGTGCTGGGAATTGAACCCATATTGTTTGCAAGAGCTGCAAGTACTCTTTAACCACTGAGTCATATCTCTAGCCCTTTTGAGACTGAACTCACCAATTCTGCCAGACTGACTGGCCAGCAAGCCCCAAGGACTTACTGTATCTGACTCCTCAGTGCTGGGATGGAAGGCATAATCAGTTTTTTTCTGTGGGTGTTGGGAATCAAAAATCAGGTCTTTACATGTATAGGGCAAGCCTTTTACAAACTGAAAGTCTCCCTACCCTTCATTGCTCTGTTAGTTCAGTCCAGAACCCTAGTCCTTTGAATGTTACTATATTTAAGGTAAGTCCTCCCTTTTCATTTAAATATTCCTGGAAACATCGTCACTGATAGATCCAGAGGTATGTCCCTATGGTGATTCTGAATCTTGTCACCTTAACAATGAAGATTGCTCATCAGAGTCCCAGTATCTGCTCTGCTTTATCCGTGTTGTAACACAACAATGGAAACATAGGAGCTCTGCCTAGAAAACATTTTAATCCAAAGCCACTCCATCTATATGTCCCATGAATTCATTGATCCAGAGCCATCATGACCCCATCATCTTTCACATGTCCCACCTTAATTCATATTCCAACACATGAAACTTGAGGAATACCTACAAATCACAGCATGCTTTTCCTTCTTGCTCCTTTCCTTACCCTATTCTACGTAGCACATCTTTAAGATATAATCTGGGATTCCATATGTGATTATTTTACCATTGGTATCATGTTTCCCTAGTCATGAGTTCCTTTTCTCTTTTACATTATTTGTCCAGTGAAAACAACAGCATTATTTTTATCCTTCATTGTTTTGCTTATTGATTTACTATTGATACTTATTTTATAACACAATTTCATACTTGTGTTCTTTCTTCTGATCCCATGCTGCAGCTCATCAACAAGTAGTTCAAGAACAGAAAATAAAAGACTCGATGTCGAGACTGTCTTTCCTCTCAATGGGCAGTCATTTCCTTTGCTCAGAATCTGTAGATTTTTTTCTATTGTTTTCAGATATTTAATTCTTTGATGGAGAATGTTTTTGACTGATTTTATTATTAATTCTTAGGTACCCTGGGCACTTCAAGTATTGCAGAAATATATGTGATGTTCAGTAATCTCAACCACACTATCAGAAATTGTCTTACAAATTTCTTTATTGCACACACGTCAACTGTTGTGTCTGTGGTGTTCTATGCCCCTCAGTTCTAGATAGAATAAAGGCTTATGCTCGATGGCCATGCCTTCTCTCTGTTCTTATGATGTCCACCCCTTGATCCTTTTTTCTATGAGCTTAATTTATCATTATGACTGTGCTGTACTTTTTGCTCCACTGGGCTTTACATCCAACAATCATATTTTTTCATCTTTAAGAAGCATGTTTTCGTTTGCACTGTTGATCATCATTGCTTGATGATATCTGATAAACACAATTCCTTTCTGCTTCTTCTCTTTCTCACAGCAAGTCTATTCTACAGGAAGGCATTTGTTCTAACACTGAAGTTTTATTGTATGTGTGTTGATCTACAGTGTCTTATCATAAGTTCAAAGAATACTTATCATTGCCCATCTTTATGGATAGACTTTCCCCTGTCTTATCTATTGCACACGCAAGTAAAGTTAGAGGAAGTTAAAATAATTATTTGTGCTTTTTAAAAACCTATTTATTTTGTTTGCGTAGCAGGCAGAGGACAACTTTTGAGAGTTCATTCTCCCCTTCTACCATGTGTGTCACAGGAATCAAACTCAGATCATCAGGCTTGGTGGATAGCACCTTCCTTCAGCTGCTAAACCATCTTACTGGGCCTGGTTTGAATTTTTAGATGCACTGTTCTTAGCAACATGAGTGACTTTCAAGACATCTCCATCATCATCCTCCAGTAATATCTTTGTTACCTACCCTCTTAAATAGAACCGTTACTATAGAACCATTATCACCAGCAGTCTATGGAGGGCCTACTCCTTCCAGAACTAAAGGCAGTGATGAGCCAGATAAAGTCTTCCTCTGTCCTCAGTGGCTTAGAAGTCTGGGGGTAGCATAGCTATAAATAGTATAGGGACAATTGCCTTGAGAGGAGGAACTATCAGACCAAAGATGAAGAAGACCCCACCTCTGTATTTGAAGTATGGGGGGATGTGTAAAACGTTCCGTAAAACCTAAAAGATATTAATCTGTAGTCACCCTGGACTCCAGCTTTGCCCGGTGTCATGAGGAACTAATGGGTAAAAGCTCCCTCAATGGTAAGGAGACAGATACCAAGAGAAAATGGCAGTAACTTATTACTCAAAAAGTAAGTCATACAGATTAGAGGGCAGAGAAGGAAGCCTCTGGAGAAGCCAAATGTGTGCAGAAAATGGACAGGGGGAGACAGAAATGAAGGTGTTAAGACCTCTGAACCAGGGAACAATGGTCGTAGAGGGAAAGAAGTCCTTGGAGATCAAGGGGGTGTGTGTAAATTTTATCTCAAGTGTAAAGAGCAAGGAAAGAGGATTTGACCAGGTAAGAGACTGAGGGCTAAAATAAGCAGAATGCCACAGTCTCTGACACAGCCTTGGAAACACGTATAAACTGAGAGCCAGAAGACCAGTGTGGAGATATAATGGTGCTTGGTACAATGCAGGTAGAGATACATTGGCAGGTTTCAGGGGTCTAAGGAATAAAAGCCAGTCACTTCCTCCCAGCCATCTTTCAACTCAGTGTTCACCCACCTGAACTAGCACAGAAACACAGGCAGCAGGTGTGCTAACAACAACAACAACAACAACAACAACATGCTCATTTGTGCTGTAGTTATCTGTTGTGCATGACAAGAGATTGAAAATGCCAACATTGAAGGTGACAATGCCGGTTACAGGCAGAGGGATGAGAAAACACAACTAATGATAAGAATTATTGATTCATGTAAAACGTCCGCACAATAAAATGGGAATCAAATTCTCCAAGTCTAATGCAGTGGCCAAGGAAGCCTGTAACAAAGCTTTTCGGAGGTTGAGGCATGAAGATTGCCAGCTTTTGCCATACAATGAGACAGTGTTTTAAAACAAAACCAAAACCAAACAAAGAGTATCCCCTCCAAATTACTTTACTGCTTCAAAGGAAAAAGTTAAGATTTAGCAGAGAAATCTAGCAGACGCCACCTAAGTAAGCCACATGAGCAAAGTCTGAATTGCCAAGAAGGGGCAAATGGACATCTTGTACCTCTGGAGGAGGACATCAGGTCACTTTATTGTTTCTGCCAGAACCGCAAGTGAGGGACATTCCACAAAATAAATTGCTGGTAAACTTATAAAGTGTGGGGGGGTGGAGGGGAAGATAAAACCCTTGAGGAAACATTAAGACCAGATCTGAAGATATGACTATGTTCTGGAACCTATCCTGAGAAACTAGTAAAATTTCAATAGCTCTGTATAGCAAATGTCCTGGGTTTTGTTTATTTGTGGGTTTTGGGTTTTTTGTTTGTTTGTGTTGCTTTGTCTTTTGCTTTTGTTTCTTTCATACAATCTTGCTTTTATGCAACCCAAGTGGAGATACTGAAATGAGGGGAAAGTAGTGACTTACAGCAACAATAATCACCTCATACAGCTTTGTGGGGTACCTAACATGCTTGACCGCTTCATCTGGCCCCATTCATGTGGCTATAGGTCCTACACACCCAGTACTTAAGCTAGTGGCTCACAATTCTCCAGCATGTAGCTCCTCCCCCTGGGGACCCTGGAGGACCCCAATCATGATGTTCCCTGGCCATATTCCATGAGGATGAAAAGCTGCAAGCCTCTGGAATACACATGCCATTTCTTTTTCTGTTCTTTCTTTCTTTCTTTTTCTTTTCAATATTTTGATGGACAAAGAGGCCAGCCCAGACCCATAGGGTAGGGGAGAGAACTCTCCTTTTGGTGCAAGGATCAATGAAGAATAGTGACCATATTTAATTCACCAAGTATGCTCCTTGCTGGCCCTTCCCCTCTGATGTCTCATTTGGTCCCAGCTACCTACCCTCTGGGGATGTACACAAATGCCACCCCCTGCTTAATGTGTGCCTGGTGCTGAACATGGCATGCACGAGTGTGAGGTCATTTCATCATCACCACACCACTTAGGGGTGTTGGGCCATCGTAATGATACCTGGATGCAGAAGCCAAGCATCTATGCGAACATACCAGGTGTGGCCTACTGCACCCTTCCAGAGTGACCTTCAGTCACTGTCCCCTGGCACCTCCAGGATGTGATTCTCCTAGTTTGTAAAAGCAAAGGATCTAGAGCCATCAGTGTTCATACATGTTCTGTATACCTTTCATGCCCAAGAAAGGGAAGCAGACAGGAAGCCTGAGCCATTGTTTAAGGAATGAGGAAGGGTCCACCTGATGTGACCTCCTCCATCTTTGGAAGAAATATGTCCGGGGCATTAGAACTCATCTTCAAACTGCCTCCTCATGATGAAGAGCTATGAAGGCCATCAGAGTGTGCTGAGGCAGCAATGTATGCTGTATATTGGAAAACAGGGGAGGCTGCCTGGCCCCTTGGGCACTGACATGCACTTACTGGCCTGAGTTCTCAGTGGAGTGGGAGGAGTTGCTCTGTAATGCTATTGATACCTGTATAGTCTGCCACATGCAAAGTCAACAACTTACAGCTCTCCTGGTTATGTTTGGGATGACAAAGGTTGACAATACTCCCAAGCGAAAACACTTTAGAGCAACCTAATGGCAAATTCTCACTTCTCACAGTGATACACACTGTGGGACCTCATAGATCAGACCTGGCTGGGGGTAAGTGTTGTCTGTCTGTCACACTCCTGCCACATGGATGGGGCTGGCTCCAGGAACTTGACCTCCAAAAGGAGAAAGTTCACATCAGGCATGTAGTTGGCCCTTCTCCATAGTTCTGCTGGGTGGTTTTGGGAAAGCTCTGAGCATTAGTTTGCTCTTTGGAAGGAGGACAATGCTTTTGTGTGAACTAACTGCATAAACAAAATACTGAGCCCAGGACCTGACACTTAGATGTCAAAAATCCGTTACTGATCTACCATCTCAGATGATCAGAGTTGAGGGGTAGTAATTCCCAAGATGATGTCATAGGTGTGGTATCAGGTCTAATGAAAACCTAAAGGAAGAGTGTTCTTGTTTGGGGATCTCACCATAGTTGTGTCATTCAAGTCCCACTGGTTAAATGACACACATCTGATCTTCAGCATGGCCCTCTGCTTTGCTCACAGGTGTTGCTATTGTGGTGGTCTCCTTCTTCCTCTCAATGTACTACAACGTCATCAATGCCTGGGACTTCTGGTATCTCTTCTACTCCTTCCAGGTAAGCCAACCTCTGGTCAGAGCAAAAGCAAAAAGGGTAGAAGATGCAGGGCCACTCACCAAGTGGGGAGCTGGTAGAGGATGAGAACGCCAGCCTGTGGGAACCCTCTCAGTGAGGGGGGGAGCGTGATGGGAGCCACAAGCCAAGCAGGGATGACAGAATCTGGATCCACTACTTATCACAATGTAAGCCAAACTATGCACTGTGTGTGCGCACGTGTGCATTCATGTGCGTTTGCATGTGTGTACACACATGTGCACAATCATTTCTGAGGAGCAGGTCCACAGCACTCATTGGAATATCTACAGGAATATTTTCAATGACAAGCATTTTAAACAGTGCATTATCTAAATTCTTGTTACTGATATTCTGGAAGTGTCTAGGCTTTGTGGAAAATAAATATGAGCCACAATTCCACACTAAGCGCTGGAATGTTCCTCTCCACCAGTCACATTCTATCCCACAACACTCCCATCTTCATCCTTTTCACTCTCAGAGACTCTAATCCCACTGCCTCCATATCAGCCTCTTTCCAGATGGAAAAAGAAGAGAAGGACCCAGGAATTACCACTCTAATATCCATGCATTCCATACTTCACAGAACTTCCCTCCCCCCTTACCCCTGCAGTAAATCCTCTTCCAAGGTTACAGGATAATGACACAGCAGACCTTCACTTGCACTTCTATGGGCCATGCAGGTCCCCGGAACATATAAATCTACACTGGCATGGCCATATACACGACATGAGAGCTTTTGTTCAATCCCAGGAGCTACAAGTGACTCTATAGGACTCTACTTTATGGGAGGGTGTGGGTCCTTCTTAGTGGGTACATTTAGCAAAGCAAATATAAGGACCCTATCTTTACCTTCTGATGCAGATGAAGGGAGAAGATCACTGAAAATCTCTCAGTTGTTCCATGCCCTAGAGCTTCTTCATGTAGCATGTTCATTGGCAGGAACATTAAAAAAAACAAAAACAAAAACAAACAAACAAAAAAAAAAAAAAACTGACGTCGAGCTCATCTCAAGCAAAGGACCCCAGAGGTATCCTCAGATTTGCAGCCAAATATGTGAAACAGTGTGAATTAGAGTGGCCTCAGCAGAGGGCCCAGAGAATGTCGGCTAGGCAACTGAGCTTAGAGGGCTTCTGTTTCTTAGCTGGGACCTGCTGCTGGTTCCATCAGACACCACAGTGTCTCCCTCCTGTGGCCTGTACATACGAATGGGCTCACTGCTCAAGATTCTAACTCAAGTACCTTCACAGCTTTGTTTTTAAATTATTTTTTAAGTTTATCTTATTTATTTTATGTATATGCGTGTTTCACCTGAATGTCTATGTACAACATGCATGCCTGGTGCCTGCAGAGGCCAGGAGAGCGTGTCAAATTCCCTGGGACTAGAGTTACAGAAGGGGAGCCATCCTATGGTTACTGGGAATCTAACCTGGGGAAAAACAGCCAGTACCCTTAACTAGTGAGCCATCTCTCTAGACCTACAACTGGTTTTGAACAGGGTAGCTACAAGGATCTGGAAAGACTAGGCCAGGAAGCCTCTGATCCACTGTACTCTGTTGTTTCACGCAAGCCAGGCTAGCCCATATTTACAGGATAAGGTGTGAAGCCTCCTGTCAAAGACGCTTCCTATCATCCCACCAAGCCCTTGACCTTTCCCTTAACTGTCTGTTGATTCTCACTTCATTGAAAAGGATCCCCTGCCATGGTCTGTCTGCCCACTTAATGGTAACGGCACAGGCTACGACGAGGAGTATGAAAAGGCTTCGTCAATGCAGTACTTCTGGTGCAGGAAAACACTCAACATCTCACCATCCATCCAGGAGAATGGAGGAGTGCAGTGGGAGCCAGCACTGTGCCTCATCCTGGCCTGGCTGATGGTGTATCTGTGCATCCTGAGGGGCACTGAGTCAACCAGCAAGTTGTGCTAGGGAGTGTGATGGGACTGAATCTGGTCCATGCTAGGTGCTGTCTCTTGCTGTCCAGAGTAGAGGCTCAGTGGGTCAGAAGGCATGGATGGTGTTATTGGCATGTCCCTGTACTAGCTGACAGTGGAGGGTGTCAGAAGTGATTAAAGTTGTAGCACTGAATCTGAAATGACAGGCCCCAGCCAGTTCTCACACTCACCTGTACCAGGTCATTTCATGGAGATATTCAAACACCCTGCTATTCAGTCCTTCCACCTCAAATGCCAGAGCTATTATTCTGTGGAGAGAACCTCAACATCAGACTAGCCAGCCTCTGGGGACTTTATTGTGTAGTTGGATTTGGGGTCCCATTTCAAAGTGCTTTCAGGAAATCAATACTACCCAGAACTGTTGGGTTCTCCCTTGGTTTTTTGTTTTGTTTTGTTTTGTTTTGTTTTGTTCTGTTGTGTGGTATGGGGTTTTAGTTCTTGTTTTGGCTTTTATTTTTAAAGTGTCTCCTTATGTACTTCAGGCTGGCATGAAACTGGCTGAACGGCCCAAGTTGGCCTCAAACTCAGTGATCCTCCTGACTCAGCCTTCTGAGTGTTGGGATTTTAGGCCACAGATATGCCAAAATACCCAGCAAAGGCCTTTTATTTGCCTAAGCTCTTTCTTTCTGTTGAAATGCCCAGGTTTCCATTCATCCTAGGGCTGGAGTATCTGCTGTATTTCCATCACCCGTACCTGTTTCAAACTGGGGTGAATGCTCCATATTCAGCTATTAGGTAAAGCAAATCCATAGTGGATCACGGTGTCTTATTCTTCTAACAGCCCCTCAGAGTAGATACATGAGGTCACTCCCAAAAGGATTAGATAGGCAAAGTATTATTCGCAAAATCACAGCCAGGGACAGCAGACTCAGGACATAGCCCATATTTACTCCAAGCTCTTCCCATCCTATTGGTGACATGCAGCATGAATATTCTCTTCACATCCTTTGTGACTTAGTCATTTACAATTTTTCTTCTTCTGACAATCCCATGAGACCCCTAGATCTCACTCTCCTGATCACCTGCCTGCCTTCTCCAGCACTGACATGTTTGTTCGGTTTTGTTCTTTCATGAGGCATCAAGCTTAGAACAACCTATGTCATTGAGATATTGCATGACAACCCCAATGTTGTTTCTGGCATGACATTTCACATTGTTTTCTAAGTCCCCATAGTGGCCAGCATCTTAGCCCCAAAGCACTTTGCCTCACAGCTGAGCAGAAGAATCAGGGTGTTCTTTCTCAGCTGAGATCAGACCTTGCAGCATCTGCTCTGTCCCAACCTAGACCAAGCATGATCCAAAAGATCTAATGGTGATGTCTCTACCCTTGAATATTAAAGCAGTCCTTTCCTCTCCAGGCCTCTTATAGTTGTGAAAATAAGTAGAGTCTGGACATGATGCCATATTAATCCTCACCATCTATTTTCTCTCCTTATACTATGACCCCCCACCCTGACTGAAATGCCCCAGGGTTCCATGTATGGGGAAAGATGCTGCCTTTTCCTTTTTGTTTGAAATCTCTTTTATTCTCCTCTGAAGTTTTACTTATTGGTCAGAGTTATTTCTCCTGATAGGTTAAGCTAAATCTAGATCACATGTCCAGCCATCCTTCCCACAAGAAAAAGAAGGAAGCCACTTTGTGAGGACTCTAGAAAGCCCAGAAGAAACACAGCCCACTGGCGGGGGTGGGGGTAGAAGTCCAGAGCTTTCCCCGAATGTCTTCTTAGTGCCCAGTGTTATGGACCCGGTTCAGCCCTCCCCCATGCCCCTGAATTTCTTTCACATCACTGGCAAAAGGACTCTTATCCATTTGCATCTCACCTGGTTTGACATATTAGATATTTGGGTAAATTCACTAACCCCCTAAATGTGTAAGAAGCCATGGTAAACATATATCCCACATTCTCAGTGTCCTTCTGACAGTCTTAGAAGTACATGAAGTATGGTGCCATGCCAAGGAAGAAATGGAAGACTGAGATTAACTGAAGCATATCAAGACATGGTCACTAGCTGGGTTTCTCAGAGGTGGATCCAACCTAAAAGAAGATTGATAAAACAAAACCAACCTTGTGAAAAGTTTTGTTTTGTTTTGTTTTTGTCTATGAATCTAGGCATACATAGAAAGTGAATTACCCAAAATTTCCCACCCAGGGTAGGCAGATGTTTATCTGAAAGCCCTTACTTTCAGGCTTTTAGAAGTCAGGGTGACCCTGAGTCTGAGATTCCCCTGCCAAAGAGACTAAGAACACATCCTTAAATTGTGATGCATGTCAACAGGGAAAGAAGATTGGCTTAACCAAATAGACTTTTCTTTTTATGAAGAATGCACAAAATCAGTACATTTGTTGCATTTGTTGTGGGGACATTGCCCTGTGCACTGTTTTCTACATATGGACATGCCTAACCAGGCTCCCCTCGGATCCCATCCAGAAAACCCAGTTCTGCCCCTTAAGACACTAATTTCACTTTGGAGATAACATAGATCCTGTAAGTGATTAGTCTTTCTGATTTTCTTGGGACCTCAGAAAGCTGAGTCAAATCTGGCTGAAAAAACAAAACAGAACAAACAAACAAACAAAAAAAAAAAAAAAAAAACAAAACAAAACAAAACAAAAAAAAACAAAAAACGTGTTGTGTGGGCTCCTCCAGCCTTTCAGCCTTTCTTAGAGAAACAGGGGCTCGGGGAGTGTTGCCTCTCATGCACTGGAGAAGAAATTTCATGGGGGCAACAGACATGAGCAGCCATGTCCCACACTTTCTTTCTCTAGACCATACTCAGAACCTGTGTCCTACTCAGGACCAGTGCTACCGACAGCTCTTAGCAGCTGTGGATGCAGCCTAAATGCCAAAGAATTAAGGTTTTTGTGGGAGTGGCGGTCCCCATCTCTCCAGCAGTCTTATTCTGTTCCTGGATGCCTACAGGTGGTCTACTTCATCGCGTTGATGCCCTACTGTGTGCTGATATCTACTTGGTCCGTGGCCTCACAATCCACGGAGCTACCAATGGCCTGAGGTACATGTTCACACCCAAGGTCACTTTCTGGGATACCTGGGAGGAAGGGAAAAGAGGGTAAGATCTGTAATCATCAGAGCTGGTGTGAGCCCATGACTGGGCCAAAGACTATAGATATCCTGGAAGTTATGTTCTCTGTAGCCTGTCCTGCAGCCCTCACTACCACTAGTGACTAGTGCCTGTGCCTTCCTTCAGGTCTTCCTGCTCCAGTTCTCACCTAAAGCCCAGTCCAGACTCCCCACTAAGCTAGGGACCATGGACATCTCTCCAGTCATCTCCCTTATCTGATCCCATATTTTCTTAGACCTTTTCCCTCTAGGGAATGCTATGGTCCCGTCCTTAACGTTTTTTTTTTTTTTTCCAGTCACCCTAGCCATTGTTCTTCAGTGTAGATGTTATTGAATTTAGAGTAGGGCACATTCTTTGCTGGACAAATGGCTGGAATCATATGACTGTATCCTTTCAAAATGGACACTCTTATTGCATAGGCCTTAAGTGTCAGTACTGGAGTAATCTCGAACTTGACTCCACATCCACCTAAATTTCCTGTGTGGTAAGACTGTTGTTGTGGCAGGCTGGTGATTTAGATGTTTTATGTGTTTTAGACTATTAGACCAGGCAATACTCAATTGCACTCTCCATGGGTAGGGTGCCATAGAGGGTATGAGAGGAAGATTGCTGAGTAGTTTACCTGCCAGGAAATACACTGGAGACATTCTGAGACATGGACCTAGAATTCAGCACCAAGTCATTCTGACTACCTGTGAGTTGGAAGTAATTTCTTCCCCATCTCTGAGCTTTCATCTCCTGGGAGGGAAGAGTTTGGGATTAGAGCTCAGGATTCCTCAGCCCTACCCTACTGGCCTTCTAGATGAAACAGCTAGCCAACCCCAAGGCCTGGATCAATGCAGCCATGCAGATCTTCTCCTCACTGGGCTTGGGGTTTGGCAGCCTGATTGCCTTTGCCAGCTACAATGACCCCTCCAACAACTGCCAGAAGCATGCCATCATTGTGTCCATCATCAACAGCTCCCACCTCCAGATATGCCAGCATCGTGTCCTTCTCCATCTACGGCTTCAAGGCCACATTCAACTATGAAAACTGCTTAAACAAGTGAGTCTAAGCTGTCCCTCAGAACCGTGGACCCCAAGTGGGAAGGCAAGGCTCCAAAGCCCTGAGCTGAAAGGGAGACTGGGAAGGACTGGGTTCCCAGAAGTCAAGGAGTAGACTAAAGACACCAGTATTGAGATCTGCAATGTGAGGGTCAGTTCTGTTTCCTCGACGTGCTAATTGCTGCCTTCTACCAGCACTAGAAACTGAGGGTCCAGAAAGCAAAGGCCGCCTTGCAGGGAATGGGACATTTAAGGTAGGCATTGCACTTAGCAGAAGGGGGCGTTCAGGAAAAAACAAAACCAAAACCAAACAACAACAACAACAAACACACCAGTGTCTTCATCTCATTTGTAAGCAAGGCCTCTCTAGCCGAGTCTACTGTCTTTGGCTTCCCTCAAAACAAATGCTAATATGTCCAGTAGGGAGGTCACTTACATGAGTAGCCATCTCTAAACTAGGACTTAAATTAATGGAAATCAGTATACATGCAAATCATTTAATTCGTACTGTGATATAAAATTAAGCTTAATAATTCTAGGCCAAATGTAGTGGTGCATGCCTTTAATCTCACCAATATGGAGGCAGAGTCAAATGAATCTCTTAAGTTTGAGACTAGCCTGGTCTACACAACAAATTCCAAGACAGCCGAGGTTGCATAGTAAGGCCCTGCCTGAAAATAAGTAAATATGTTTAAGTGATTCTAAACTTATTTCTAAGCGGTTGGTCAATGGCATTAGCCACATTCTTGTGTTGTCACCACCAAAGGGTACGAATCTGGCTATGAAGTATTGAATGCTTCCAACATCCTACCCAATCTCACTGGAGGCCACTTATCCAGATGTGAAGTAGCCTGTTGGGAGGTAGTTTCTGTTCTCATCTCTTCTGCACTGGGCAGGAGGGAAGAGGCTACCCACCTTCCTCCCAGGTTTTAGAGCCAATGGCTTTTTAGTGGTATATGTTAAGATGATAGTCTGCTCTGCAGGGTGATTCTGCTGCTGACAAATTCTTTTGAGCTAGAAGATGGCTTTCTGACAGCCAGCAACCTGGAGGAGGTGAAGGACTACCTGGCATCCACCTACCCAAGCAAGTATAGTAAAGTGTTCCCACACATTAGAAACTGCAGCTTGGAGTCAGAGCTGAACACTGTAAGAGGCCTGGAAAGGGTGGGCACTGCCTCTCTCCACACGGTCCATGAAGACTTGTGGAGAGAGACATGGTCCCCTGCAACAGTGATGAGAGACTGGACTCCTGCTCTCTCCCAGCTGCTACTAGGAATTCTTTTCATTTCCCTGTGTCTTTTTGAAATTTCCAAAACTTGAGAAAGGCAAAGGACAAGGTAACACACTGTCTTACTTAGGGTTACTTAGAGGAGGAGAGGGTTTATTTGGCTGCACTCTCACATTGCTGTTCATCATTGTAGGAAGTAGGGACAGAAATTCGAACAAGGTAGAAAGCTGCAGGCAGGAGCTGATGCAGAGACCATGGATGGGTGCTGCTTACAGTTTGCTCAACCTGTTTTATTTATAGAGCCCAGCACCACCAACAACACAACGGACAGTGTACTCTCCCAGCAACCATTAATTAAAAAAAATGCTTTACAGACAGATCTTATGGAAGCATTTCTCAGCTGAGGTTCCCTACTTCCAAGTTGACATAAAACTATCCAGCACTCAAACACCAATATTTCCAATTCTCAAATTAACACTATAAACCTTTTTGTTACATGAAACGTAGATTTTTATACAGGACAAACAAAATTATTTTAAGGACACACAATTAAATGTCCCTGAAATTAATAGAAAGTTTTCCCTACTCATTGTAGACAAAATCCCTTACAGTTTTGTGCCCATGATACATTGTTTTTAAATTTTATTTATTAACATAATATCCATGCATGCCTATGAAGGGCCTGATGATTTGATACAAGTATGACATATATAGCCGCTAGACCAATGCCCCTAGCATTTCCTTCTCCTCATACATGGATTATATATATATATATATATATATATATATATATATATATTTTACTCTTCTAGTTATTTTTGTGTATCATGGATTCTTGTAGATTAGAGTTACCTACATTTCTGGGCACAGAAGCAGCGATTTCTGCTTCTAATTCCTGTGTTTTTGTGACTCTTGTCTAACCTCTGTCTTCACTCATTGCCTTTCCATCTTCTTGGAGGTTCATTTATCACTTTCTACAAATGAGTGCAAAAATGCATTATTTGTCTATGATTTGTTTTATTTACCATGATGCCTGCACTTGTCTCTACCTTTACACTTGACAAGATTTCATTCTTTTTATGGCTAAGTATTATTCCTTTGTGGATACATACCACGTGATTTGTATATGTTCACTCTTCCATGGATGGTTTTATATCCTAGAGTTTTTTTAAAGGAATATCACAGTAAACATGAGAGTGCTGCTATATCCTTGACACATGGCTGTTAAGATCCCTTTGCAATAATATCTAATTGTGGTTTTTATTTGTATTCCCTTGAAGATTAATGATGCTGACTTTTTGTTCATATATTTGCTGGCTATTTGTGTCTTAAATTTTTAGATGTTTTTATTTTATTTGACACATATGAGTATTTTGCTTGCATGTGTATGTGTATGCCAAATGTATGTCTGGTGCTCGCAGGGGTAAGAAGAGGGCTATGACAGTGGTTATGAGTTGCCACGTGGGTGCTGGAAACTGAACCCAGGTCTTCTGCAGGAGCAGCAGGCGCTCTTAACCAGTGAGCCAGCCCCTGACGTCCCCTCATTTCTTTTAAAGAAATGTCTATGTAGCCCATTTCTTTGCCCATTTTTTAAGGTGGACTCTTTGCTCTCCAGTTGTTTCAGCTCTAAATAAATAGAATTAAGGGAATGAGAGGTATTGGCAATAAAAGAGTCAAAATGCTAATGAAAGATGTCAAGATGACTCCAGGAAAGGAAAGATACTCTATGGAGCAGATGTCCTAGTTAATTTTCTGTTCCTGTGAAGAGACACTATGTATTATGTACTCTGTACTCTGTACTATGTACTATGTTCTATGCTTATCAAAAAAGCATTTAATTGAGGCTTTGCTTACAGTTGCTTTGAGTCTATGATCGTGGAAGGAAGCATGGCAGCAGGCTAGCAGGAAGAATGCCTGCTTATATCTAATCCACAGGCAAGAGGCAGAGGGAGGGGGAAGGGTGAATGGGGAAGGAGTAAGAGGTAGGACATTGTAGAAGAAAGAGAGGATTGGGTTCAGCCTGGGCTCCCTCAATGGCATACACACTCCCTTCAACAAGGCCATCTCTCCTAACCTTCTAAAATAGTTCTACCCACTGTGAACCAAGGGCTCAAATATATGAGCCTGTGGGCACCATTCTCATTCAAACCATCACAGAGATCTTATTATTATTGTTGTTGTTGTTATTATTATTGTTGTTTTTGTTATTATTACTGTTGTTATTATTATTATTATTAATGTGTTCATACTACCCAAGACAGTTCACAGATTCAGCTCAATCCTTACCAATAATAATGTTCATAGAATCAGAAAAAAAATCTTAAAATCTACATGACACTATTGAATAAAAGAACGAAACTGAAGTCATATCAATACCTGATTTTAAGGCTGTCTACAAAGTGTCTGGTATTGGCTTGAGAAAAGACAAGGAGACAAGTACAACATAGTAGAGTACCTGGAAATCCACATATTTCTATCAAAGACACCAAGAGAATACATTGGAAAGCCATCATATCAATTACTGATGCTAGATCCACATCTCACATGCTGTACAAAAGTCCAAAAGTATGAAAAGTCTAAGGGGAAACACTTGAAGACATAGGTTTGTGTGTACCTATGTTTTGGGATAAGACCCCAAAACTTGCAACAGAGTAAAAACCAGTGGGATTACATCAAAGAAAGATCTTTCTGTGCAATAAAAGAAATAGTCAATAGCATGAAGAAAATATTTAGGAACTCACACACACATTCACAGAGTAAGGGGGAGACTTAAATAAATAATATTGTTTTGTTAGCAGTTGTACTAAGTAATGACATTTTTAAAATAGTAAATACATAAAAAACAAATTTAATTATGGCATTTTAATACATAAGTTTCATTGCTCCCTTATTCTTATTCACCTTCTCTCTATCCTCCCTCTTTACCCCTTCTTTCTGGTATAATTTAGAGGGAAAGTATATGTTGGAGGTGTAAGAATAGAGGAATTACTATAAAAATACAAAAAGAAGTCATAAAAAGCTGCTCAAGTAAGATGATTGTGGTTGATACATTGTTTATGAACTAATGAAGCAATGAAGATCAGAGAAGCAAAGCATCCAGGCTACCAGAGAGCTCTGTCCTGTACCAGGGCTGGAGAGATATTATTCATAGCAAGCTGGAGACTAATTGCCAAGAGTAAATACTTAATGCCCTGCTCCTATCTTATATATTAGTGCTGGGGATTAAAGCTGTGAGCTCTGTTTCTCTTTTAGACTGATTCACTTCTGGTGTAGCCCTGAATGGCCTTGTAAATCCAACATTAAGTATTTTTGAATTTTATATTTTCTTACTCTCTGTTGTTGACTGTGGCCTTCTCTTGTGGCTCACCTTTTAGTTGTAACAGGATTTGCTTTAAACTCTGTAGGGATATGGAAGAGTGTTATCTCTCCCTCCATCTTTGTTCCTGGGGATTGGGTTTTGATTTAGGAACATGCTTTCTCTCATTCACCTAAGTCTGTCAGATAATTTCCTTTGTGAATGTCTTTGCATATCTTCTGTTACATTGCTATTGTAAATAGTGTCTTTCTCCTTATTTCTACCATTGTTTATGTTGGTGGCAGAAGAAACAAACATTTTTGTATGTTAGTCTTGTACCTTGAAATCTTGATGCATTTCCTAATGAATTCTCACAACTACAGATTGCTCATATTTTCTCTATAAACTATCCTATAACCTGTGGATATAATTTAGCACATTTCTTTTCAGTGTCTGTATTTCAACCCTTTTTTATTGTGGTTTCACTATTATTATTGATTTTATTGGAGTCTCAGGCACAATTGTTTTCCTGTACTTTGAACACAGTGAAATTCCAAGTTTTAGGTGAACACTCTGACTAGTTCTTAGATTTACTATAAAGACTTTTTCAGACTGCTTTTAGAGAATACTTTCAAGGCCAGGATAAAGGTTCCATGGCCTTTGCTTATTGGTTAGGTTAGGGAGTAGTTGGTTGTTTTTTGTTTGTTTGTTTGTTTTGTTTTGATTTTCTCTTTTTTATTTTTTTTTTAATTTTATTTAATTTTATATAATAGTCCCATTAAATGAAAACAAACATTTATATACAATATTTGGGAATTTGGGTGTCGTTCTTTCCAAACTACTTCCTGCTGATAAGGGGCGCTGTCTTGGGGGATTCGAAGAAGATTCAGATATCCTGGCTGTAGTTTGTAGGGATGTTTTGTCTAGCTGTTTGGAATGTAGGATCAGCTTGTATTCTGTTTCAGGCAGTCTGGCATGATCAAACCACATTAGTCTGGAAGGAATCCACATCTTTTCATTTTCTGTGGAAACAAAAATAGAAATCCTTTTCCCCAGTAACTTGTCCTTCAACTTAAATTTTGGAGTCAAAGCACTTTTTTATTTTTTTTTTTTGTTTAATATATTATTTTACATGTCGATCCCAGTTCCCTCTCCTTCCCTCCCTCCTCCCCTCCCTCGCTCACTCCCCCTGAGCCCTCCCCTCCTTCCTTCCTCCCTTTTTACCCTCTCTGCCCTCTCACATGCACTCTAAACACCCCTCCCCTCCCATCCCCCCACCCCAATTCCATATGTAGGGGAGTGCCATCCAGTTGGGGTCATGTAGATCTGACAGGTTCTGTGAAGTAGGGACTAGGGCTTCTCTCCTGTCTCTAGATTAAGGCAGTTATCCCTCCATGGGGGATATGTTTGCAAAGTTCTTTTGTGAACCAGGGACACATCCTGGCTCCGCTGTCTGGGGTCTCTTAGACTGCTCAGTCCTTCTGGCTGAGACCCATAATCAGGGGGGCCTGAGTCAGTCCCATGCTGGCTTCCCAGCTATCAGTCTAGTGGCCCTTAGCTCCTCCTTGTTCAGTTAAGCTGTCTCTATGAGTTTCTGCTGCATGGTCTTGTCCTCTCCATCTGCATGTAGGTTCTAGTTCGACTCAGTGTTTATGTATGGGTGTTTGATCCTTTTTTCAACAGGCATTAGTTGAGGGCTCCATGGAGAAGTAAGTTGTTGATCTCACTCTCTGGGAAGGGCATTTATGATAGTCTTTCCACATAAGCTCAACTTGTTAGTTGAGAGCAATCTTATTGTTCTCTCGACCTTTCTTTGTGTTCAATTTTATCTTCAAACCAATATTGGCTCCCTCTTTTATCTTCTCTCTCTCTGTCTCTGTTCTCTCTCTCTCTCTCTCTCTTTCCTATATTCTATTCCTAACCAGGCTCAATCTTCCTGGTCGCACATGTTTTCCTTTCCTCCCCCCTCATTTTCTCCTACTTCTCTCTCCATTCGCTGTCCTCCCCCACTTCACCTGAGCTCTGGGGGACTTGCCGTTCCCAGTTCTGTAAGGGACTTTATATGAATCTCTTAGAATACACCTTGTATCCTAGTTTGTCTGGTGATGTGAATTATAGGCTGGTGATCATTTGATATATATCTAAAATCCATATATGAGTGAGTACATACTGTGTTTCTCTTTTTGTGACTGGGTTACCTCATTCAGGATGGTTTCTTCAAGTGCCATCCACTTGCCTGCGAATTTCAAGATACCATTATTTTTTTCTGCAGAGTAGTATTCCATTGTGTAGATTTGCCACATCTTCATTAACCATTCTTCAATTGAGGGGGGCATCTAGGCTGCTTCCAGGTTCTTGCTATTACAAATAATGCTGCTATGAACATAGTTGAACAGATGTCTTTGTTGCATGGATGTGAATCCTTTGGGTATATGCCTAAGAGGGGGGATTGCCAGTTCCTGTGGTAAACTAATTCCTATTTTCCTGAGGAACTGCCATACTGATCTCCAAAATGGCTGTATGAGTTCGCACTCCCACCAGCAGTGGAGGAGTGTTCCACTTTCTCCACATCCTCTCTAACATAAGTCATCACTGGTGTTTCTAATTTTAGCCATTCTGGCAGGGGTAAGATGGTATCTCAAAGTTGTTTTGATTTGCATTTCCCTGATAGATAAGGATGTGGAGCATTTTCTTAAGTGTCTTTCAGCCTTTTTGATTTCCTCCATTGAGATTTCTTTCTTCAGTTCTGTACCCCATTTTTTAATAGGGTTATTTGGTGTTTTGTTGACTAGTTTCTTGAGTTCTTTGTATATTTTGGAGATCAGCCCTTTGTCAGATATAGGATTAGTGAAAATCTTTTCCCAGTCTGTGGGCTGCCATTTGTTCTTGTCAACTGTGTCCTTTGCCTTACAGAAGCTTCTAAGTTTGAAGAGGTCCCATTTATTAATTGTTTCTTTCAGTGTCTTTGCCCCTGGAGTTATGTTCAAGAAGTGGTCTCCTATACCAATTTGTTCAAGGGTACCTCCCTACTTTCTCTTCTAAGAGGTTCAATGTGGCTGGATAGATGTTGGGGTCTTTGATCCATTTGGACTTGAGTTTTGTGCATAGCAACAGACATGGGTCTATCTGCAGTCTTCTACACACCCTCATCCAATTTTGCCAGCACCATTTGTTGAAGATGCTGTCCTCGCCCCCATTGTATAATTTTAGCTGTTTTGTCGAAAATCAGGTGTTCATAGGTGCGTGGATTAATATCCAGGATTTTCAATTCGATTCCATTGGTCTACCTGTCTATTTTTATGCCAATACCAGGCTGTTTTCAGAACTATAGCTCTGTAGTAGAGTTTAAAGTCAGGAATGGTGATGCCTTCTGAAGTTCTTTTATTGTATAGAGTTGTTTTGGCTATCCTGGGTCTTTTGTTTTACCATATAAAGTTGATTATTATCGGTGAAGAATTGTGGTGGGATTTTAATGGGGGATTGTATTGAATCTGTAGATTGCTTTTGGTAAGATTGCCATTTTTACTATGTTAATCCTACCTAAGCAAGAGCATGGGGAGATCTTTCCATTATTTTTTTTTTGTTTTGTTTTGTTTTGTTTTTTTTTTTTTTTTTTTTTTGTTCTTTTGTTTTCTGGGGTGTACCATTGTCCACGGAGAGATACAACACTTTCCTCTTTTTGCTTGTTGTTCTAGTTAGAGTTATAATTGCTATGAAGAAAGGCCATGACCCAAAGCAAGTTGGGGGAGGAAAGGGTTTATTTGTCTTACACCTCCATCAGGACCTCAAGGTAGATTCCTGTAGATAAGAACTGATGTAGAGGCCACGAGGTGTGCTGCTTACTGGCTGCTCCCCTCCCCATCACTAATTAAGAAAATGCCCTGCAACTTATGGAAGCATCTTCTCAGTTGTGGTCCCCTCTGTTCAGATAACTGTAGTTTGTGTTAAGTTGACATAAAACTAACCAGCAACGTTGTAGAGCTCTGGGCCCTGCCTACAGGATCATAGCCTGACCCTCCATTCCTGCACAACTCAGACACCAAGACGCTGACACCCAGGCTTCGAGATCCTAGATCCCCACTTGGGCAACTATGGCACCTGTTCTAAGCTTTGGCATCCATTCAGTTGCCTTCTTTTGGATTCTGACACTTAGTTTTCCCTTGCTTTTTTTTGAGATTGGCTTTATGTCCAAGATGTTATAATTACTGATTTTATTTTATTTTATGTTTTAGAATTACTTTCTTTCCCCTGCTCACTGCCATTCTCTCTCCTCTTTAGTTTCCCTTTCCTTTCTAATATATATTATCTACTGTTTGAAATTTGGACTTTCATATCTCCCTTCCTGAAATCTCTTAATTAATATTTAACTTAACACAGCTTAATGTTAGAGAGTATTCATGAGTTCCCTATAAAAAAGTGAAACAATTTTAGATCACTTTCTCCTGTCTTTCCTGTCTTTGCATTTTTAAAGACAGAAGAATGATATAGAAATCCTGATCTTCCCACCTCTGCCTCCTGAGTGCTGGGATGAAAGGTGTGTGCCAGACCTGGTTCTCCTCTTCTTTTTGTTTAAACATTATTGTCATGCAGTTCTGGCCCTTTGAGCCTTAACTTTCTAAATACCCGCTAAAACTTAGGATGTATAAGGCAGTGAGATCTGTCCCCTGGGCTCAGGGATGGACACACACACACACAAAATACACACACACACACACACACACACAATTTTATTTGTAAATATTCTTTCTTGCATTCCAGCTATCTTTTGGGAGAGGAGCTAGATTTAAAGTGCCCTTCCGTGGGGCTAAATAGATTGTTCATCAGTTGAGAAAAGCTTGGTGTTCTTCCAGAAGACCGATTTTACTTCCCAACACTCACATCAAGTAGTTCAAAGTCACCCCCAAAAGCATCAGATGTTTCCTTTCTGGCCTTGTGGGCACCTGCACACACATGGTACACAAACACACATGTACATGTACCACCTGCATATAACTAAATAAATCTTCTTTTTTAAAAATATTGTCCTATAAGGCAAGTTTTTTTGTTTATCGGGGTGGGGGGAGAAGGATTGTTTTCAAGACAGAGTTTCTCTGTGTGAACAGCTCTGGCTGTCCTAAAACTTATTGGAGACCAGGCTAGTTTCAAACTCACAGAGATCTGCCTGCCTCCTGCCTTCTGGGTTCTGGGATTAAAGGTGTGAGCAACCAGCCTGGACAGGGCAAGAGTTTAGGGACTGTAAACTTTGTTAGACCCACCTTTCCACATAAACATTTGGCCCCATTTGTTTTCTGTCATTCTTTTTTCCTTATTTTTGTTTGTTTGTTTGTTTGTTTGCATCTTTTTGAGGCAGGGTTTTTCGGTGTATCCGAGACTCTTCTGAACTCCCTCTGTAGACCAGGCTGGCCTCAAACTCAGAGATCTGCCTGCCTCTACCTCCTGATTGCTGGGATTAGACGGCGTGTTCTATCACTGCCTGGCAATGTATAAGAGTCTTTTTAAACATTGTTTTATGTATATTTTGTCTCCCATGAACCATGTGCATTCCCAGTGCCCATAGAAGTCAGAAAATGCTGTCAGATCTCTGGAACTGAGAGTTAGCTCCACTGTAAAGCCACTGTGGGTGCACTAGGAATTGAACCCAGGTCCCAGCCGGCACAGAAGCAACATGAACGTTCTTAAACACCAAGACACTTTTTTAGCCCCTGGCCCCTTTTCTTAAAGAACTTGTGTCAAGAGTAGTTTTTTTTTTTGTTAACAGTTATTTTCTCCCAATACTTGGATAACATTTGCCTTTAATTCTGGTTTCAATCGTTGCTGCTGAATTTTTTCTTTTATTTTGATTTAAATTAATTAGTGTGTGTGTGTGTGTGTGTGTGTGTGCGCGTGCCATGTGTGGAGGTCAAAAGGACAACTTTGTGGATTCAATTCTCTCCTACCTTTACATGGGTTCGAGAGATTAAACATAAGTTCAGGCCTGCATTACAAACAAATCTACTGGTTGAACTGTCTTGTCTGCCCCTTCTTTTATTTTTATAAGTGAGTTGTGTCCTTTCTCTGACTTCCCTAAATATGTCCACTTTGTCTTCTTGGCATCTTTAGTGAATCTTAGTATGGGTGCGGTTTTTATTACCTCATCCAGGCCTGAACCTAAACACTATTAAACCTGCTGGATTTATAGAATCCATGATTTCTTCTCAGTTTTGGCAAGTTCATACATACTTCATGTCTTAATTGTCACCTGTGTTTATGTCTTTTCTCCCTCGAAGATCTTCTCATTTAGATTTATGTTAATCTTCTCCCCTCCATTCCACAGGTTTTATACCTCTTTGATTACATATTACCCTCTCCATGCTATCATTTCTATTGGGGTTTCCTTCTATGTTGTGTGTAAGGGAATCTGAGGTGGTTTAATGAGAATGTCCCCATAAACTCACATGTTTTAATACTTGTTCCCTACCTGGTAGAACTGTTTAGGAAGGATTAAGAGGTGTGGCCTTGTTGGAAGAGGTGTGTCTGCCTGCCTGCCTGCCTGGCTGCTGCCTGCCTGCCTGCTGCTTGCTGTATCCCTGCATGCCTGCCTGCCTGCCTGCATGCCTGCCTACCTGCCTGCCTGAGGCCTGCCTGCCTGCTGCCTGCTGCTATGCTTTCTCATGATGATCATGGATTCTAACCTTCTGCAGCCATGAGCCCCAAATTAAACCCATAACTTTCTTTTTCATAAGTTGCCTTGGTCATAGTGTTTTCCGTGATAACAGGAAAGTGAGGAAGACAAAAAGTTGGTACCTACGGGTGGGGTATTACTGTGACAGGAAGCTGGACATGCTGCTTTTGGAAGGAATATGGAAAACCTGGGGGAAATTGGATTAGAAAAGCTGATGACTGCTATAAGCAGGGTTGAATGGACATCCTAGTCAGAGCTTGGAGAAAACAGGTGCTAAGATCATTGAGGGTTATGGATGCTCAGCTCAAGAAACTTAGAGGGAAACAGATATTAGTGACAGTGTTAGGAACCATTCTTGTGGTGCTTGGGGAAAAAATGAGGATGCTTTCTGTATGAGGGCAAATTGAAATAGTTGGACTAATTTTATAGGCAGAGGAGATTTCAAAAACAGCCAATTATTAACTCTATTGCATGGTTTTTAGTAATCACTTTCATACGTAGCTACCAGAAAATAATAAGCAGGGCAAAAAGAAACACAAAATGCACAGTTTGAGGAGGGGAAAGAGCACTAATATAATGGAGATACCTGGTGGGCAACAAGAATAAAGGGAGTGTTGTCTTTGGGTGAAGACCCCTCCAGCTAAACACTAAAACTTGTAAAAGGAAATGCCTTTTGTATTTCTAAAAAGCTCGCAATGGGGAAAATGTTATGCAAAATATAATTCAAGAAGGGGAACAGGCTCCAACTCAAATGACTGAACATGTGGCTTCATTGGCCAGGTCGTTCTGGCTTTAGATCCCTGAAGTACATGAGTAAAGAAGTTGTTGAATCTTCCTCCACAGTTAAGAAAAGCTTCTGAAGCGAGGTGTTTGGCATGGGAATCCCTTCAAGGAAACCAGAGAAGCTATATGTGAATTTATGAAAATGGAGAGCCTGGATTGGGGTTGGAGACCTCAAGATGTTGGAGATGTCAAAATCACTGGAAATACTTACCAAGAAGCTTGGAACCAAATCAAGAGAGAAAGTCCATGTTGTAGCCAGCAGAACTTGAAGGGAAGAGAGCCAGCTAAGCCCATTGGCAGCAGATTAGAGCTTTAAGATTTGGGGTTTGCCCTCCTGAATTTCCATTTGCCTATTAGCAACAGATTAGAGATACAGGAGTTGGGGTTGTGCCCCGCTGATTTCTGTCATGCCTTGGTCCAGT